>NC_041393.1:669246851-669272483 GCF_002162155.2 Triticum dicoccoides
CGAGGGGGATCTGGCGAGGGGGATAGCTATCGAGAGGGAGGGGGATCGAGATCGAGTGTCCTCATGAATATTCAATATTTTTTCATATTGAATATGAAAAAATATCATCAAATTTGAAAAAATATTCATGAATTCAAAAAGTGCCCATGAAATTTAAAAATATTCATGATATCAAAAAGTGCCCGAGAAATGAAGACTACGATTTAAATACAATCGATATTAGCTAGCTATCTGTTCAATCTTCTTGCCCTTCTTTTTCGCAAATGGAGTTCTTCTATGGAACAGACGTCCTTTAGGTAGGGTGGTCCTGCTTGTTCTTGTGGTGTGTGCTGCTACTTCATCGTCGTCGTCATGTTCGATCTTCGGGTCGTCGTACTTGTCAAAGTCTTGCTCATTGGCTACTCCATCCATTACGTTGATCTTCCTTTTGCCTCTCCTCACGACAACACGACTGGGCTTTGATGGGTTGGTAATGAAGAAGCATTGGTCCACTTGGGAAGCCAGTACCCATGGCTCATTTTTCGTGGTGACGTTTGCGCCCACAGTCTTGGATTGGCTTCGGGTATAACCATGGTGGTGAAATACCGGTCTTCTTTTAGGACCCTCTTGGCCCATCTGACACGGAACAACGGACCTTCTCTCCAGCGTAGCTCAGCTCCCAGATCTCCTCGATCCTTTCGTAGTATCTGTCCTTGTCGTTACCGGTGTAGGATTCCATCGTTACCGCAGAGTTCTGATAACCATCACTCTTTATGTCCTTGTTCTCGGTCTAGAATATGTAGCCGTTGATATCGTATGCCTCATAGGTCATCATGTTGTGCTCGGCGCCCTGTGACAAGGCGAATATGAGTTGTTCTTCCGTGGAAGAATCCTCATGTAAAGGGTACGACAGAAGCTTCTGCTTGAACCAACACGTGAAACATGAGTTATGCTCTTTGATTATATCTCCGTCCGTCCTCTGTTGGCCTCGGTCATTGTACGTCTTCTCAATAAAGGTTTTGTGCTCTACCACCCATGGATCGACCACGTCTATGTGCTGTAGCGCAACTAGGTTTGCTCTTTCAAAGTCGGCGAGTCGACCCTCGAAGTCGACATGCATTTCGCGGCGACCCTCACGGCGACCCCATCCAGCGAGCCTGCCGAGGTGCCTGTTGACGGGCAGACCAACGGGGTTCTCAATGCCTAGATAATTCGTGCAGTAGGAGATGCACTCTTCGGTCGGAAAGCCCCTGGCTATACTTCCCTCTGTACGTGACATGTTGCGAACGTATCCTTTGATGACACCATTCATCCTTTCGAATGGCATCATGCTGTGCAGGAACGTCGGCCCGAGCTGGATGATATCCTCCACGATATGGACCAGCAGATGCACCATAACGTCGAAGAATGCGGGCGGGAAGTACATCTCAAGCTCGCATAGTATCACCATGATCTCTTCCTGTAGCCTTCTGAGTTCCCTCACGCCAATCGAGTTCCAAGAGATGACGTCGAAAAAGTTGCATAGGCCAAATAGTGTTTCACGGACGTTCGCGTCCATGATCCCACGGATTGCAACTGGAAGTATCTGCGTCATCAGCACGTGACAGTCGTGAGACTTCATCCCGTTGAACTTCTGCTTCGCTGGGTATAGGTATCTGCTTATCTTCCCCGCGTAACCGTAAGGAAGTTTTACTCCTACGAGGCAGGTGAAAAACTGCTCGATATCCTCCTGACTTAGAGTGAAGCACGCGGGAGGGTAGTCATTTCCGGTCTTCTTGGCCTTTTTGCCTTTGCGACGACTTTCTGTGTCCTGCTTCGCCTCATCATCATCATCATCATCATTAGCGTGAAGCTCCTGCCTGATGCCCATTGATTTCAAGTCTGCCCTTGCTTTTGGCCCATCTTTGGTCCTCTCTGGCATGTTGAGCAGGGTACCAAGCAGACTCTCGCACACGTTCTTCGTGATATGCATGGCATCAAGGCTGTGAGGCACACGGTGGATCTTCCAGTACGGCAAGTCCCAGAAAATAGACCTCGTTTTCCATACCTTCAGCAGCGGCTCTGGCGCCTTTCAATTCTTTCCCGGCTCTGGCGCCTTTTTCTTCTTTCCCCGCAGTGGGCAATCTTTCCTATTTTTAAACAGCTCGTCTATTTCCTCGCCGCTCCTCGTACGCGGGCGTTTTCGGGGTTCGGTTTCACCATCAAACAGATCCTTGCGTTTCCTCCACCGGTCGTCATCGCGAAGCCACCTTCGATGTCCCATGAACACGGTTTTCGAAGACCCGGGATCTCTATCTAGCTGGCGATACGTTGTGTCATCCATGCACCTTACGCATCCAGAAAATCCGTGGACTACCTGCCCCGCGAGATATCCGTAACCGAGATAGTCGTGCACCATCGTGAGCAGTGCGGCTCTCATAGGGAAATATTCTTTCTCTGCGGCGTCCCACGTTTTGGCTGGCGTTTTCCACAGCATGTCTAGCTCCTCCTTCAGCAGCCCCAGATACAGATTGATGTCGTTCCCTGGTTGTTTCGGCCCTTCAATTAGCATACTCATGTGAATGTACTTCCTCTTCATGCACAACTAGGGGGAAGGTTGTACATCCACACAAACACAGGCCAGGTGCTATGTGTGCTTCTCTGGCTGCCAAATGGATTGACTCCATCGGTGCTCGCGCCCAGCATGATGTTCCTTGGATCCTTCCCAAATTCTGGGTATTCGAAGTTCAACGCTTGCCACTGGCTCGCATCCTTAGGGTGACTCAGCATCTTGTCTTTTTTATTTATCTCCAGATCATTTCCGTCATCTTCCCGCTTCTTCTCCTCCCTATCCGTGTGCCAACGCAGGAGCTTTGCTACCTTAGGGTCCGCGAAATACCGCTGCAGACGAGGAGTGATCGGAAAGTACCACACCGATTTTCGAGGAGCTTTCTTCCTCTTCTTGTATCGAGTGACGCCGCACACCGGACATATGGTAGACTCCGCGTGCTCGTCCCGATAAATGATGCAATTGTTCATGCACAAATGGTATTTCACGTGCGGTAAATCCAGAGGACACACGATTTTCTTCGCCTCCTCGAAACTGGTCGGGCACTTGTTCCCCTTGAGAAGACGTTTGTGCCAGAATGACATTTTCTTGTCGAAGCATGCGTCGGTCATTTTGTGTTTTACCTTCATCTCCAGAGCCATGAGCGTTACTTTCAGGTGGGTATCCTCGGGCCTGCATCCTTCATACAATGGAGTAACCGCGTCTATCTCCAGTTGATCCAGCTTGGCTTTTTCTCGGGCGGCAGCTCTTGCGTTATCCGTCTGCTTGAGAAGCAGCTATTGAATATGAGGGTCCTGCACCCAGCCTCCATCGTCGTCTACTCCGGCATCTTCATCTTCATGATCATGCCCTTCGTCTTGATCTTCCTCATCATCATGTAAGACATCTTCTACATGATGACTGTGTACATCATCACCGTCGTGATCATGTCCTGGAGATTCTTCGTCTTCTCGCCCGCCCTCGCCGCGGTGGTTATCTTGTTGCCCTTCCTCCTTTCTTGCCGGCCCCCATGGACGACTTCATAGTCATCTTCATCACCTTGCCACCGATAGCCATCCATGAAACCACGCAAGAGCAGGTGGTCCCGCACCTGCCCGGAATCCGGGTCCGCAATAAGGCTCTTCAGCTTGCATCTTCGACACGGACATATTATCTCTGTCTCGTTCTTTTGAAGCATCTCGGCCTTCGCGGAGCTCAAAAACCTATTCACGATGCCTTCGGTCATCGTGCGGACCATGGTCGTGTGCGGGGTAGAGCAAAACGATATTTTAGAACCAAGAAAAAATTTGGCATGACCTTCCCTAAAAATAGGACCAAAAAGAATGCATAGTGCCAAAATTCTCACCGAAACGGAAATGAATCAACATTCCGGCAAAATATTGGCAACTATCGCATTTCAAATACTGGTACCTGCAAAAACAAACATACATGCAACCCCACAAACATATGCAACATCACAAACATACATAGATCTAGCTAGGCCACAAAAAGTGCATGTGCACATTGTTGGAGCGAGCTATGGAGAAAAAAAGTAGATCTACAACATGAAGATAGCTTTCCCCTTACTTACCTATCAAAAAAAGGTAATTTCACCCCTTAATTTTGATGAATCTATGGTGCAAATGAGGTGAGGAGGAGGAGGCAGCCGAAAGCTTGGAGAAGGAGGTGGAGGGAATGAAGTGGGGAAAGTGAATGGGTAGGTGTGGCTGTCGGTGTCAAAACCGGCGGATCTCGGGTAGGGGGTCCCGAACTGTGCGTCTAGGCAGATGGTAACAGGAGACGAGGGACACGATGCTTTACCCAGGTTCGGGCCCTCTCGATGGAGGTAAAACCCTACGTCCTGTAATGTATGTTGTCCTACGGACTAAAGCCCTCCGGTTTATATAGACACCAGAGGAGGCTAGGATTACACAGAGTCGGTTACAATGGTAGGAGATCTACATATCCGTATCGCCAAGCTTACCTTCCACGCCAAGGAAAGTCCCATCTGGACACGGGCCGGAGTCTTCAATCTTGTATCTTCGTAGTCTTGGAGTCCGGCGGACGATGATAGTCGGGCTACCTGGACACCCCCTAGTCCAGGACTCCGTCAGTAGCCCCTGAACCAGGCTTCAATGACGATAAGTCCGGCGCGCATAATGTTCAACATTGCAAGGCGGGTTCCTCCCTTGAATAATCCAGAGAAGATCATGAACACTAGGATAGTGTCCGGCTCTGCAAAATAAATTCCACATTCCACCGTAGAGAGAATAAAATGTACACCAGTCCAATCTGCTGACGTATTATGCGGCATGACATCACACCGCTACCAAGCCTTTTGTTTGAATCGTTTTTTACTATACCACCTCAGCACATTGAGCGAAGCGGTTTCCTTGGCACGTCTTGTCAAAGCAGAGATCGTGTTCCCCCTTATTCCGGGATTCTCATCAATACAGACGTGGGTAACCCAACCGCGCCATTGATGGTGGCGCTTGGGAGATAAGCGAGTTTTATCAGGCCGGTGGGGACACATAGTTTTTGTCCGCCTATATATAAGGGATAAGGATTTACCTTCTCACCTACGCCTTCTTCCTCCTTTGCTTATCCATCTCTGCGTACTCAAGCTCCAACGCCCAAGCCCGCGCATCTCGCCCGGACCTTCTCCGAATATGTCCGGAGCAGGAGGCAAATGGTTGGCCTCCACCGTTAAGGAGGAGCACATCACCAAACTGCGCAGCGCCGGATACCTTTCCGGCGATATCGCGCATCGGCTGCCCGACGAGGGGCAGCTCATCCCTACCCCTGGGCCCCATGAGAGGGTCGTCTTCCTTCCCCACTTCCTCCGCGGACTGGGCTTTCCACTGCACCCATTCGTCCGGGGGATCATGTTTTACTACGGCCTGGATTTCCACGATCTGGCGCCGAACTTCATCCTCAACATCTCGGCGTTTATCGTCGTGTGCGAGGCCTTCCTCTGCATCCAGCCCCACTTCGGCCTGTGGCTCAAGACCTTCAACGTCAAGCCGAAGGTTGTGAAGGGCGCGCAAGCGGAATGCGGAGGTGCCATGTTGGGTAAGTTTCCCAACGTCCTTTGGCTCGAAGGGGCCTTCGTGGACTCCGTCAAGGGGTGGCAATCGGGGTGGTTCTACATCACCGAGCCGCGCAAGCCTACATGGGCTGCGGCCCCCGAGTTTAGATCTGGCATCCCCACGCAGCTCACCTCCTGGAAAGAGAAGGGCTTGCTGTGGGGCAATCCGAATGAGGTGACAGGACTCTGAGCCTGCATCCAGAAGCTGGTGAGCAATAAGCTCAGGCTTGTCGACGTGGTCCAAGTCATGCTCATCCGCCGGATTCTCCCATGCCAAGAACGGGCATTCAATCTGTGGGAGTTCAATTCGGAACAGCACCAGGCGCTGAGCGGGCTCTTCGATACGACATACGAAGGCGCCTGGAGGGTGCTGTTTAAGGGCGCCGAAGCCCCCGCATCCGCGACGGAAGATCGCGGATTTCGCTCGCAGCATCCAGCTGACGAGGTAAGTGATTGAACCCCGTTACGGGACACTTGTGGTAGTTAAACCGATTCTGAGAGGGTTTCAATTTCTCTTTTCCTTTCACGGGAATGGATGGAGAAGGCCAAGCAGCTCATCAGCCCGGCTCCCATGCCAGAAGACCCAGAGAACGCCCGTTTAGCAGGGCTGCTGATTCCGGCACCGCACGTGGTGCCGGAGAAGAAGGCCAAGAAGGTGGCCGCGGGGACTCGAAAGAGTTCCCGCAATCAAGCGTCCGACGACGAAGCGGACTCCTCCCCCGAAGACGAGGAGGAGGGGGAGGACTCTCTCCCGGAGGAGGGAGAGAAGAAGAGGAAGGCTTCCCTAATAGGGGAGGCCGAAGGGTCCAAGAGGGGGAGGACTATCCCCCCGGACAGTTTCGCTAACACCATCGTTGGCGAGGATGAGTGGCCTCCAAGGGCCAGGCATCCGGCAAGATCGTAAGTATCCGGATCATTGATGTGCAATTTCTTTCGTGTCGTGTAGTGTCCTTCTAATGCCGCGTTCTGTCCGTAGCCCGGCCGATGATGATCTCCCCGCTTCGTCGAGCGGGTCGTTGGCCCCGTCGGATGTGGATTCACTTCCGACCGCCTCTACTCCCCGCGCCAACGAGGACGCCGAGGTGGGATCCTAGAGAAGAGCCCATCAGGAGGAGGCTCCGAATGCGCCGTCAGGCTGCCTCCCGGACTTTGTGCCGGACTCTACATCGGAACCCGCAGTGGTTCCAGAGTCCGGCTGGCGGCCCCTTCGAAAGAAGGGCAAGACCGTGATACCGGTGACTTCCGTCCAACCAGAGGCGCCGGATAACTTGCTGGAGGCTCTTAAAGGCGCTTCCATCGAGGAAGAACACCGCACTATCATGAGTGCGGTGATTCAAAAGGTTCAGCTCGCCAAAAGCGGGCTGACCGAAGCCTGCAGCAGCCTTCTAACAGGCTTTGAGGTAAGAAGTTAAAATTATGTAATGTAATACCGCATAGACAGTAGCCCCTGATGCTCAGTTCGGTGTTCGGAAAGAAAAGCCGGACTGAGGATCTAACAAGATATACGCAGGGTTGCTTATAATATGTCAATATGGGCTTGCAGGCAGCGCTGTAGACCTCTGCCGCACTATCGGCGGAGGTCGATATGTTGAAGAAGGATCTCGAGAGGTCGGAGCAAGAGCTCGGCCATGCCAGGAAGCAGCTCGAGGACAAAGAAGGTGAGTCACACCACTTTGAATAGTTACCTTACAGAAAAGGATTTTGGTTGCAATAGAATTAACAAGGATAATATGGGCATTGCAGGGGCCACGAACGAGGTGGCAGCCTTGAAGGAGGCTGTGTCCGCGGCCGAACACAGTGCGGCCGCGGAGCGGGAAGAGCGAGAGAAGCAGGAGGCACGGGTGGCGGAAGTACGGCAAGAGCTCCAGGCTCTCATGGAGAAGCATGAGAGTTTGGAGCGTAACTCCTAGACTCGAGAGTCCGAGCTAGCCTCGGCTCTCGAAAGTGCCAAGTCCGCCAAGGCCGAGGCCCGTAAGGCCCTTCAGGAGGTTGAAGATGTGAAGAAGATAGCGGCGGGTAAGGCATTTTTCATGCAAAGCAAGCATGTTAATGTAAAATACCTGATACTTACCCGCATTCGAAGCTCTCCAGGGGCATTTGCAGATCTGCCGCGTAGTGCGTCCGATGCCGCTGCATTCTATCGTGGCGAGGAGGGGAGCTCGACGGAGAAAGTCTTCTGGTCTCAGTACGCTGAGGCCAGACACCCGGTGCCCCCAAGCGACCAGCTGAAGCAGCTGGTCGAACTCCACAAGGTAGCTGAGGAGGCCATGAAGGGCCTTATAGTCCGGCTGTGGCCGGGACAGGCCATGCCTGGGAGCGACTTTGGCCTTGTGCGGCGGCTGGTGGATGCATGCCCCTGGGTGGAGGTCGTCAAGCGCTCCGCCTGTATTGAAGGTGCTCGTCGGGGCCTTGCCCGCACAAAGGTGCATTGGGGAAAGTTGGATGCGGAGAAGCTTCTCACGGACCCACCGCCGCCGGGCAAGGAGTATCGTACGCCCGAAATGTATTATAGAACTGTCCTGAAGGGAGCCCGCGATATTGCGGATGAGTGCCCCAGAAATGTAATCTTGGAGTAAACTCGTTATGTATTATCCTGTGTGCTGAAACTTTGTTCATGTGCGCATTAAGCAACGCTTGTTTAATTTAAAATATTACCTTCTGTGAGGCCGTTTATAAAATCTGAGAGATGGCAAGTCGTTGGCTTGAGCCCCCAAGCCACGAGTGCTGGGGTGTTCGGGATAACCTTGAGCGCTCTTGTTCCCATTTTTGGGTCCATCTAGGGAGGCGCTCAACACAGCGAACTAGGCAACCAGACTTATAATGCTTGAACACTCTCACTTAGCCATAGAATTCTATAATTTTAAATTTTGGCGAAGCCCCTGGTATTCGGAAGGCCGAATCCGGGGCGCTATCCACGCATTCGTCGGACATTGTCCGGAACTTCGCTTGAAGCGGCGTGGGTCTTTAAGGACCCGAAAAAACCTCTCGAACAGCGACCAGTCTCTCGCCTTATCATGCCAGTCAGTTTTAGCTTTCTCCACTGAGGCGCTCGCCCGGCTCAACCGGGGCGCAATCGCAGTCGTTCTCCCAGTGCCACCTTAGCCGACAGAACGGAATGTAAGGCACCAAAACGTGGGAGCCGGGCAAACCCAACTATTGACCCAAGACATGATTCGGAGCCGATTCATATAATGCTATAAGTTCGGTGTGCCGCACTTGTGAAAGTGTTCGGACTTATCACACCATAATGCGGGGAACATAAGCCCCTGGTGTATTCGGCCGTACCAAAATGTACGGGTGCAAGATGTCATATAATGAATATATATATATATATATATATATATATATATATATATAAGGTAATGTGGTTGCAGTCGAAAAGTGCTGCATTATTTATTAAAGGAAGTCTGCTATGAGTGCGGACTGATACAAATAGTGCGGTAAGCGAGGGATTTGGACTAAGTAAACATGTCCCCCTCCAGGGGTGAGCTGCGGACTTGGTGTATATAATCGAATTTAATGCTCGTAATTGAGACCACCTGAGTGTTCGTCGCAACCTTCTTTCGTCACTGACTGTTGCATCACGAGTTCGGCAGGTTCGCCGCCAGACAGGGCCTCTGGTTACCGGAGTCCTGTGTACACAAAGAAGGAAAATAATAGATAAAAAAAAGGGGGGCACACTTGCGAGCCCCTGGCGTGGTCGAACCGCACTCTGGGTCCATTGCGATCGTGCCCCTTCCCCTGCGCCCATGGTATCTCCAAAGCGTAATGATGTACGCGGAGTGTTATTCTTGCGATCATGCGCGGGCGGGGGTTGGGACCGCATTGCTACGCGTGCTCTGATCGCGCCAGGTGGTCTTGGTTGGTATTGCTTCGGGCACGTTTTACTCTATCCGTCCGTTTAACGGCCGGACTCGAGAATTGCCTTAAGAGGCTGCTCTGTACTTCTGCCGCGAGGGCCGCTGTATGTTCCTCCGTTCGGAGGGAGCGTTCCGTATTCCCGTTGACCGTGATGACTCCCCGAGGGCCTGGCATCTTGAGCTTGAGGTATGCATAATGTAGCACCACATTGAATTTTGCAAACGCGGTTCGTCCGAGCAGAGCGTGATAGCCGCTGCGAAACGGGACTATGTCGAAGATTAACTCCTCGCTCCGGAAATTGTCCGGGGATCCGAAGACCACTTCCAGTGTTACTGAGCCTGTACAGTTGGCTTCCACACCTGGTATGACACCTTTAAAGGTTGTCTTTGTAGGTTTAATCCTTGAGGGATCTATGCCCATTTTGCGCACTGTATCCTGATAAAGCAGGTTCAGGCTACTACCACCGTCCATCAGGACTCTCGTGAGGTGAAACCCATCGACGATTGGGTCTAAAACCAATGCGGCGAATCCGCCATGGCGTATGCTGGTCGGATGGTCTCTTCGATCGAAAGTGATCGGACAAGAGGACCATGGGTTGAACTTTGGGGCGACTGGCTCCATCGCATAGACGTCCCTTAGTGCGCGCTTCCTCTCCCTCTTGGGTATATGGGTCACGTAAATCATGTTCACCGTCCGCACTTGTGGGGGAAAACCCTTCTGTCCTCTGTTGTTCGGCGGTCGGGTCTCCTCCTCGTCGTCGCTGTTTAGCCCTTGTCGTTGTTTTCGGCAATTAACTTGCCTGCCTGCTTGAACACCCAGCATTCTCTATTTGTGTGATTGGCTGGTTTTTCAGGGGTGCCATGTATCTGGCATAAGCGGTCGAGTATTCGGTCCAAATTGGATGGACCCAGAGTGGTTCTTTTGAATGGCTTCTTCCGTTGACCAGGTTTAGAGCCTCAGAATCCAGCGTTGACTGCCGTATCCTCTTTGTCGTCGCCGTTAATGCGGCGTTTTTTTTTTGTTTCGACGTGACCTGCCGTTGTTGTCCTTAGTATCCGGACTGCCAGAATTTTTACGGAGATTGTTGCTGCGAGCTAGCCAGCTATCCTCTCCCGCGCAGAAGCGGGTCATTAATGATGTGAGGGCTGCCATATATTTCGGCTTTTCCTGTCCCAGGTGCCGGGCTAGCCATTCGTCGCGGATGTTCTGCTTGAAGGCTGCAAGGGCCTCTGCATCCGGACAGTCGACGATTTGATTTTTCTTCGTCAAGAACCGTGTCCAGAATTGTCTGGCCGATTCATCTGGCTACTGAATGATGTGGCTTAGGTCATCGGCGTCTGGTGGTCGCACATACGTGCCCTGGAAGTTATCAAGGAATGCGGCTTCCAGGTCTTCCCAACACCCAATTGACTCTGCGGGCAAGCTGTTAAGCCAATGCCGAGCTGGTCCTTTAAGCTTGAGTGGGAGATACTTGATGGCGTGGAGATCGTCGCCGCGGGCCATATGGATGTGGAGAAGATAATCTTCGATCCAAACCGCGGGGTCTGTTGTGCCATCATAGGATTCAATGTTTATGGGTTTAAACCCTTCAGGGATTTGATGATCCATTACTTCGTCAGTGAAGCATAGCGGGTGTGCGGCGCCTCTGTATTGAGCAATATCACGACGCAGCTCGAGAGAGCGCTGTCTGTCGTGTTCGGCCCGGCCGGGGTTATTATATCCGGTGTGACGGTATTCGTCATGGGTCGTGGGGCGCCCACGTGATCCGTAGATGGATCTGGATTGCCTTGCTTTGTCCTCCAATATATCCCGCAAGTCCCGCGCGTTCCCTCTTGGCTTCGTACTTTTGGAGCGATGCCGGGGTACGGTCTTGGTTGGGGGCCTAGATGCCTCTCTGTCACGACCGCGGGGTGGTCGGTCAGCCATATCGTGCGCTGGTGATGGAGGTATGTATGCTTCCTCCTCTAATCGGGGGAGCAGCTTGCGTCTTGGATAGATTTTGGAGGGGCGTTCGAGTTTATACTCTTCGGCCGCGAGGACCTCGGTCCATCGATCGGCCAGCAGGTCCTGATCAGCTTGAAGCTGTTGCTGCTTTTTCTTTAGGCTGTTTGCTGTGGTGATAAGCCTGCGTTTAAAACGCTCTTGTTCGACGGGATCCTCGGGAACGACGAATTCGTCATCGTTGAGGCTTGCTTCGTCTTTGGAGGGAGGCATATAGTTGTAATCCTCAACCTCTTCGTCTGCCGCCCTCTCGTGAGGGCTTGCTTCTGCATCCTCCTGCGCTGAGTCTTGCTGGAGGGGGTTGTCTTCGGCACTTTCTGGGGTATTATTATCTCCTGTGCCGGAATCTCCATTTTTGCTGTGGCGGGATTTAGAGCGGCACCGCTGACACCGGCGCTTGGGCTGTTTCTTTAAAGAATCTGCCTCCGCTGTTTCTTCGCCGTCCCCGTCTTTTGGGGTATCCACCATGTATATGTCATATGACGAGGTGGTCTTCCAGTGCCCTGTAGGCGCTGGTTCCTGTTTGTCTCCGGCATCGTCGTCCATAGCGTCGATGTCTTCGGAGTCGTAGTCTAGCATGTCGGTTAGAACGTCGACAGTGGCTACAAAGTGGGTGGAGGGTGGGCTCTGAATTTCTTCGTCGTCCGTATCCCAACCATCCTGGCCATAGTCCGGCTAGGGCTCTCCTGATAATGAGACATGCTTTAGTGAATTCAGGATATCGCCAAAAGGCGAGTATTGGAAGATGTCCGCGCTGGTGAATTCCATAACCGGCGCCCAATCCGATTTGGTTGGTAGGGGCGTGGGAGGTTCGGAGTCCGGCACCTCGGAATCACGAGTTTTGTGAGGGACAAGATTAGTGTTCGGCTCCATCGCCGTGGAAGTTGAAGCCCCCCAGGCGGTGTCCATCCACCGATCCTCTATCAGGGCAATCGGCTCCGGACTAATGGACGAAGCGGATTCGCGTGCGGCCACCAAGGCACTGTTCGGCGGCAGAGCTAGATCATGCCCATCGTCACAGTGCGGCGCGCTTGGCTGTGGCTCGAGTCCGGCGAAGACCAAGTCTCCGCGGACATCGGCCGTGAAGTTTAGGTTTCCGAATCTGACCTCACGGCCAGGGGCGTAGCTTTTGATCTGCTCCAGATGACCAAGCGAATTAGCCCGCAGTGCGAAGCCGCCGAATACGAAGATCTGTCCGGGGAGAAAAGTCTCACCCTGAACAGCATCGTTGGTTGAATATGCCATCGGGCCTATCGGTGACGACACAGAGGAACTCTCAATGAAAACACCAATGTCGGTGTCAAAACCGGCGGATCTCGGGTAGGGGGCCCCGAACTCTGCGTCTAGGCGGATGGTAACAGGAGACGAGGGACACGATGTTTTACCCAGGTTCGGGCCCTCTCGATGGAGGTAAAACCCTACGTCCTGCTTGATTAATATTGATGATATGGGTAGTACAAGAGTGGATCTACCACGAGATCAAGGAGGCTAAACCCTAAAGCTAGCCTATGGTATGATTGTTGTAATGTATGTTGTCCTACGGACTAAAGCCCTCCGGTTTATATAGACAGGGAGGAGGCTAGGGTTACACAGAGTCGGTTACAATGGTAGGAGATCTACATATCTGTATCGCCAAGCTTACCTTCCACGCCAAGGAAAGTCCCATCCGGACACGGGCCGGAGTCTTCAATCTTGTATCTTCGTAGTCTTGGAGTCCGACGGACGATGATACTCCGGCTGTTCGGACACCCCCTAGTCCAGGACTCCCTCAGTGGCTGTCCAAAATATCTTGTTGGGGTCCCAGGTTACTAATGGCGCACCACCTGCAAATGCACCATTAGTATGCCTGGTTACTAATGGCACACCTGCATGTGGTGCGCCATTAGTAGTTTTGCAAAAAAGTAAAAAAAATTATATAAACGAATGGCGCACCGAGTCACAGTGCGCCATTACTAGTTTAAACTAGTAATGGCGCACTATGACACGGCGCGCCATTAGTAGTTTTGCAAAAAAAAAGAATAAAAAAAGAATACAGTACTGGCGCACTATCTGTCTGGTGCGCCAGTACTAGTTAGAACTAGTAATGGCGCACTTCGCCCGGATGCGCCATTAGTATGTATGAAAAAATGGAAAAAAAATTATTACCAGTGGCGCACCATGTGTCTGGTGCGCCATTAGTGTCTTCCACACTAATGGCGCATCACAAAATGGTGCGCCATTAGTATATAGTAGTGGCGCACCACCTGACAGGTGCGCCATTAGTGCCCATCCCATCTATAGCCCTTTTCCTAGTAGTGTGCCTAATTATACCACCGATCAACCCCCCGAGGCGTGGGTTGAAAGTTATGAGATGGCAATGGAGATGCTAGATGTGGATGAAGCGGCGTGCACAAAATACTTCACCATGATGTTAGAAGGAACGGCTCGTACCTGGCTAAAGAGCCTGCCCGTTAACTCGATCAGTTCATGGGATGAGTTGAAGGCTAAATTTATAGCAAACTTCAAAGATACATGCAAGAAACCTATGTCCATTGTAGATCTGGCGGCTTGTGTCCAAGGAGAGAATGAACCAACAACTCATTGGGTGTGCCAGGTTTCAAAAAATTTGCATTTGTTAGGCTGCATCAATCCTGACACAGCGATTGTGACCTTGGAAGGTAATTGCCGGTTTAAGTTACTGAAGATGAAGTTGGGACGTCTCAAGCGTCACTACAATGGTATGGGAACACTCATGGTGGCTCTGGTTAAGTATGCTGATTTTGATAATATGAAGGACCCTGATTCTGATGAGGAAAAGCAGGAGAAGGGAAAGAAGAATGCCGGTACAAAAGGACAGCATAACCAGGCGGGCCACAGGAACAATGGTAAGCATAAAGCAGACAATTCAGATTTCGTGGCTAACACCAATACGCAGGGCAATATGCAGCGCAGTAAGGGTAAACCGCCCCACCGCGGTGGAGGCATGAATCTGGAACGCTTGTTAAACCAGCCCTGCCCAAAGCACGGGACAAAGGAGGTTCCGGCCACGCACCTCTGGAAGGATTGTCACATCATGAGGGAATTCAAAAACTCTGATCTCTTCCGGTATGATGAGGGTCCATCTGGTGGTTCCGGTCCAGGGTTTCACGGGCCGGGTTACGGTGGTGGCGGTTCAAACTCGGGATTTCAGAATAATCAGGGCAATCAGAACAACCAAGGTGGTCACAATCAGTAGAGTAATCAAGGGAATCAGCAGCAGTCGGGTTATCAAAGCAACCCGAAGCAGTTAAACGGTGGGCAGTATCATGTCTTCACTACTAGTTTGTGCAAGCGCGATCAGAAGCTCCATAAAAGGGCAGTAAACTCTGTTGAACCGGTCGTGCCCCGTTATCTACGATGGTCTGAGCAGCCTATTGTTTGGAGTCGGGAGGATCATCCGCCCCGGGTTGACAATCCGGGCCACCTAGCTTTGGTGGTTGCACCGCAGGTTGGAGGTTATAAGTTCACCAAGGTACTCATGGACGGAGGGAGCAGTATCAATATCTTGTATTATGAAACCTTCCGGCGTATGGGGTTGACAGATAAGAACCTTAGACCGTCAAACACTGTTTTTCATGGTGTGGTGCCTGGTAAATCGGCTTACCCGGTTGGTAAGATAGCTCTGGAGGTGGTTTCTAGAGATGATCATGATTCAAGATCCGAGACGGTGACCTTTGAAGTGGTCAAGATCAGAAGTCCATACCATGCCTTGTTTGGACGGCTGGTTTATGCTAAATTCATGGCAAGGCCGTGTTATGTTTATCTGCAGCTCAAGATGCCGGGTCATAAGGGGACCATCACAGTTCATGGTAGCCGTAAAATTGCGCTGGAATGTGAGGAAGGTGATGCGGCTTATGCTGAATCGGTTTGTGCAACGGAGGAGTTGAAGTTTTATAAGGACAATGTTGATCCGGCAGACATGACTTCTCTAAAGAAGCCCACTACAGAGCATGATCCGGCTTTGAAGTTTAAATCGGCTGATGAGACCAAATTGGTTGATTTTGTTCCTGGCGATTCATCCAAGCAGTTCAGCATCAGCGTCAACTTGGTTCCGAAATAGGAAAGCGCGCTCATCGAGTTCATCCGTGAGAACCGGGACATCTTTGCATGGAAACCTTCTGACATGCCAGGTGTACCGAGGGAACTAGCTGAGCACACTCTTAATATTTATCCGAAGTTCAAACCGGTCAAACAGTTTCTTCGCCATTTTAATGAAGAGAGGGGCAAGGCCATTGGTGAAGAGGTAGCCCGGTTGTTGGTAGCAAGGTTAATTGTGGAGGTGTTTCACCCAAAGTGGTTGGCCAATCCGGTGCTGGTACTTAAGAAAAACGGCACTTGGCATATGTGTGTGGATTACACAGATTTGAACAAAGCTTGTCCAGCTGATCCCTTTGCCCTCCCTCGTATTGATCAAATCATTGATGCTACGGCAGGTTGCGAGCATTTGAGTTTCTTGGATGCTTATTCTGGTTATCATCGGATCAAGATGGCAGTTAAGGACCAAGAGAAGACAGCCTTCGTCACTCCCTTTGGAGATTTCTGTTATGTGTTTATGCCCTTTGGGCTCAAGAGTGCCCAGGCAACGTATTAGCGCTGTGTGCAGAATTGTCGTCATACTCAGATTGGGTGCAATGCTCATGCTTATGTGGATGATATTGTGATAAAATCCAGGAAGAAGGAGACATTGATAAATGACCTCAAGGAGACCTTTGATAATCTGCGGGTTTATAAGATGATTCTCAATCCGGACAAGTGCGTCTTCGGTGTTCTGGCAGGCAAGCTCCTAGGGTTTCTGGTATCTAACAGGGGTATTGAGGCTAATCCGGAGAAGATTAAAGCTATTACGTCCCTCGCTAAACCAGCATGTATAAATGATGTTCAACGGCTGGCAGGTCGCATTGCGGCTTTGAGCCGGTTTATCAGCAGATTGGGAGAGAAGGCGATCCCCCTATATCAGATGTTGAAGAAGACAGACAATTTTGTCTGGAATGATGCTGCTGATGCGGTGTTTGAGGACTTGAAGAAGCAGTTGGCTGAACTGCCGGTTCTTGCTGCTCCAGTTGATAAGGAGCCGTTGTTGTTATATGTGGCTGCTAATGCTCGGGCTATCAGTGTAGCTATTGTGGTGGAACGCAAGGAAGCTGGAAAGGAATACCCGGTTCAAAGGCCGGTTTATTACATCAGCAAAGTGCTCATTGAGTCAAAGCAGAGATATCCGCATTGGCAGAAGCTGGTGTATGGGGTTTTCATGGCAAGTCGGAAGCTTAAGCAGTACTTTCAAGGTCACCCCATCACAGTGGTCAGTTCTGCTCCTTTGGGGGATATCATCCAGAACAGGGAGGCAACTGGCCGGGTTGCTAAGTGGGCTATTGAGCTCGGGCCACATGGTTTGAAGTATATGCCTCGAACAGCTATCAAGTCCCAGGCCCTTGTGGATTTCATCAATGATTGGACAGAGTTGCAAATACCGGAAGACAAACCGGACAGTACATACGGGACTATCCACTTTGATGGGTCCAGGCAATTTGAGGGCTCGGGAGCTGGAGTTGTCCTTACTTCCCCTCGAGGTGATAAAATTCATTATGTTCTTCTTTTAATGTTCCCTTGTACTAACAATGCAGTTGAGTATGAAGCCTTACTCCATGGTCTTCAAGTGTCTAAGGAAATGAACTTAAGCCGGGTATGATGCTTTGGGGACTCGGATCTGGTAGCTCAGCAAGTTTCGGGTACTTGGGATTCCAAGGATCCACTCATGGCGGCTTACCGACGAGAGGTGGATATTGTCGTTGGTCACTTCAAGAGTTATGAAGTGGAGTACATTGATCGACGCAAAAATGAGGCAGCTGATGCTTTAAGCCGGCTAGGATCTCAGCGTAAACCGGTGCCGCCCAATACTTTTCTGGATGTCTAGCACAACAAGTCACTTCAGTTGCCTACAGAGGAGGACCTCGCTATTCCTGATCCAGAGGCATAGTTGGTGGCCGCTTTACATATTATTCCGGATTGGACGGTTCCATACTTGGCGTATATGAACCGGGGCGAGTTACCAGAAGATGAAGTTTTGGCCAGACGGATAGTCCGGCGGTCCAAGTCCATGGTTATTCACAATGGCGAGTTACACCGTTGCAGTGTATCTGGTGTGTTCCAGCGCTATATTTCTCCTAAAGAAGGAAGTGAGATTTTACGACAGATCCACGAAGGAGACTGTGGTCATCATGTCGGTTCAAAATCCTTGGTTGCTAAAGCATTTCGTCATGGTTTCTATTGGCTGACGGCTCATGCTGATGCTAAAGACTTAGTGAGGCGGTGTGATTGTTGTCACAAATTCTCATGACGAGCTCATGTTCCGGCTCAGGAGCTACAGATGATTCCAATCACTTGGTCGTTTGCTACTTGGGGGCTTGACATGGTAGGGCCTTTCAAGCGATCCAAAGATAAGAAGACCCACCTGTTGGTGGCGGTTGACAAGTTTACTAAATGGGTTGAAGTGGAGCCAGTAATCAAGTGTGATGCATCCACGGCGGTTCAATTAATCAAAAAGGTGATCTTCCGTTTTGGTTTTCCACACAGCATCATCACAGATAACGGCATGAACCTCTCGCGAGATGGAGGACTTTTGTCAACGAGAGCACAGCCGGCCTGATGTGTCATCTGTGGCTCACCCCCAATCTAATGGTCAAGCTGAGTGAGCCAATCAGGAAATCTTGAAGGGTATCAAGCCCCGGCTTATGGTTCCTTTGAAGAGGAAGCCGAGTTGTTGGGTGGAGGAGTTACCATCTGTGTTATGGAGCATAAACACCACCCCAAACCGATCTACAGGTTATACACCTTTCTTCATGGTTTACAGGGCAGAGGCGGTACTCCCAAGTGATATTCGTCATGACTCGCCCGGGGTTGCCAATTATGTTGAAACGGACAATGAGCAAGCACGTCAAGAAGCACTGGACCTGTTAGATGAAAATCGGGACATGGCGTTGGCTCGTTCGGCGGTTTATCAGCAAGACCTTCGGCGTTATCACAGCCGCCGGGTTAAGACAAGAACCTTTCAAGAAGGCGACTTAGTGCTCCGGCTCATCCAGGATCAGACCGACATGCACAAGTTATACCCACCTTGGGAAGGGCCCTTTGTGGTCAGCAAGAATCAGCACAACGGATCATACTACCTCCTCAACGTTGGTGAGCACAAAGACTCAAGCAAATGGGAGGAGGAGACCCGTCAGCCGTGGAATATCGCTCTTCTACGGCCTTACTACACCTGAGCCATAGGCTCTCATTATGTAAATATTTTTGACAATGTATATATTATGATCAATATAATAAACCGGCATCCTTGCTATAAGTAGGGCCTCTCCCGTTCTTCCAATATTTGTTGGTTACAAGGGGACTTCTGCTTACAAAGCGACGTCCTGTTTGTCCATTAAACCGGCTATCATGCCACAATAAAGCTTGGGAGCTTCACACCATTACTAAAAGCACAACTCAAACATAGGCACCCATTGAGCACAGCTCACAAAGTTACTTGGAAGCCTAGTGTATTCACCCAAAACCCCGGGTTAACCTGCCTTCATCAAGTAAGCCACTCCTATCCAGGTAATCCTGGCATGACCCGCCGAACGTTTGACACACTACTAGGGAAAACCCTAGTAGTAGCGCGGGTTTTGAGGCTAGCAGCAGCGCGGGTGGTCGCGCTACTAATAAGGCGCTACAGCTAACTCATAGTAGTAGCGCGGCCCTTACCCGCGCTACTACTGTTGACGATATCAGCAGTGCTTTTTATGAACGCGCTACTATTACCTACCTGTAGCGATTTCGCAGTCCCTCGCTACTGCTATATCTTTCATCATTTTCCCCCGTACCCCTTTCCCTTTCAGTTTCCCTTTCAGATACTAGATACTAGGTACTGCTAGTAGATATCAAATTCATAAACCATTACTAGGTAGTACTCCCTTCGTTCCAAATTACTCGTCGTGGTTTTAGTTCAAACCACGACGAGTAATTTGGAACGAAGGGGCTACTAGATAACAATTTCATGCATAGTCAACATGCATCCTCAAGCAGTACAAGCTCATATCAACCGCGATCATCATATGTAGTTCTAGATGATATCGACGACGATCATCATATGTAGTTCTAGATGATATAGCCACACACACACACACATATGTAGTTCTAGATGATATAGCCACACACACATATGTAGTTCTAGATGATATCGAAGACAATCATCATCCTCAAGCCTGGACGGTTGGTGTTCCTGATAGTAATTAGGATGGCCTGTCCAACATGAAGATTCTTGCCATCGAGGAATTTCTTCCACCCAACCGAGTTTAAGTGTGTGCGACCGTCCGTGTCCATGCGGTAAGTACAGGTTGTGACGGAGCCCCTTGCAGTAAGGCGTAGTCCAGAGCAGCCTTCTTCATCAGGCTCGATACCATAACTCACAGATATGCTCTTTGCCAATTTCTGAATAAGAAAAACATATCAATTAATAAATAGCCTCGCAAATAAGTACATATGGATTATCTACACTATTAATAGTTTCCTTAGATTCTACACTAATAAGCATGTGATCGAACTCTACAGTAAAACATATCATCGACTAGATTCCACACAACATACCATATCATTGGACTGTACACTAAGTAATTCATCGGATAATTTGCATTTGTAAGTATAACATACCATATCATGTCGATCAACCATGGTATTTGTCAAGCGGGTCACGAATGGCACCCCGACAAAGTCAGCACGTGGCGGAACTATGTCCCACAGGTTGGACACCTCCTCCTCACTCAGCCTTTTTCTTTGAGCTACGATGGCTTCATGAAGTGGGTCCTCATGATCTTCATTGAGTGGGTCCTCATTATCTTCATCATCTTCATCATCTTCGTCATCTTCATCATCTTCCACCAGGTTGAGATAAATGACAACCAACTTGGGTCTTTCTGCTCGGAAGGAGAAGCTGATCAACTCACCACCAGTAAGATGCATGCGAGCGACGAAACGGGCCCATCCATCTCCTCCAATCTGCGACATATTGCGTCCTTTCTCGACCTCCATAGTGTACGCCCCCCCAGGAGCCTCAAATGTCACAGTGTCTCCTGTCAGCTTGTTGAATTTCAACCTCACATTGCATGGGACGATCTATGTAAAATAAGCAAAATGACACAATGTAGTAATGCCAACACTAAAAATAAAATAGTTGTTACATTTCATCTAATTTCTTACCGCCGCATGACAAAAACTTGGCTAGAAGTAGATGCGGAACAGCTTGCCAGTTGCAAGGCTGCTGGCGCATCTTGACTTGCAAGTCGACATAGTGGTGGTGGTGGTGGCGCCATTTTTCCTAAAGCAATATGAGCAAAGGATTAACAATCCACTTCACATGAAAGAAAAACAGTAGCATGTGATATTTTTGGTTCTTACGCGAGAAGCAAATTGATGGACAATTATAATCCTAAGATCTAGTTACATATTAGATGACAAGGTACCACCTACATTTTGCCAAAAAGTAACTTATTAAAAAAACAAAAGCAACTAAATGAACTAGCCTACTAAATCAACTAAATCAAAATGTTCTAAATCAACTAAATGAACTAGCCTACTAAATCAACTAAATCAAAATGTTCTAAATCAACTAAATCAACTAGCCTACTAAATCAACTAAATCAAAATGTTCTAAATCAACTAAATGAACTAGCCTACTAAATCAACTAAATCAAAATGTTCTAAGTCAACTAAATCAACTAGCCTACTAAATCAACTAAATCAAAATGTTCTAAATCAACTAAATCAACTAGCCTACTAAATCAACTAAATCAAAATGTTCTAAATCAACTAAATGAACTAGCCTACTAAATCAACTAAATCAAAATGTTCTAAGTCA
Organism: Triticum dicoccoides; assembly: GCF_002162155.2. NCBI lineage: Eukaryota > Viridiplantae > Streptophyta > Magnoliopsida > Poales > Poaceae > Triticum > Triticum dicoccoides. The sequence goes on from NC_041393.1 coordinate 669,268,212, forward strand.
ACTAAATCAACTAGCCTACTAAATCAACTAAATCATATCAACTAAATCAAAATGTTGCATATGAACTAGCCTACTAAATCAAAATGTAGCGGGTAGGAGGGAGAAGGAGGGGCGACTCGAGGAGGGAGAAGAGAGTAGGATGGAGGAGGAAGGCGGAGCGATGAGGGGTCGGCCGGCGCGGCCTGTGGAGGGAGGACAGTGGAGGAAGGCGGAGCGAGGAGGGGCCGACCAGCGGCGAGTGGAGAGGGAGGACGGAGGAGGAGGCCGGTACCGAGTCCAGCAAGGAGAAGGAGGTGACGGCGGCGCAGACGGAGGAGGTGCGACGGGGGTGGACCGGCGCGGGGGATTGTGACGGGATCCAGTGAGTGTGTGACTGTGTGAGTGGATCGGATAGAGGAGATGGTGGTGGGAGATGAATGGCTTAGCAGTAACGCGCTATAGGGAAAGATGCTACTGCTAAGCTATCTAGCAGCAGCGCCTTTCACAATAAAGCACTACTGCTATGTGACAGCATGTAAAAATAGACTTTGTTCAATATATCAAAAATACATTGATCATCAACGATCTTTTTGTGTGCAATCTGATTTGTCAATATGAGTCCTCACTGGTTTAGGAACAGGTGAAGACTCATATTGCAGCCACAAATTCTACTCATAGAGTTCAATGAAGACCAAGTTCTTGTCAAAGTTTGAGAAGTACCATATTTAAGGTGGTAGAAACACTCTTCACGGAGCGAGGTGGGACTAAATTTTTGTAGTAAACTTAGCAGTAGCGCTTATTGGAGAAATGCGCTGCTACTATGCTACGTAGCAGTAGCGCCCGTCGTTATAACGCGTTGTGCTATAACTAGCCTCGCGGCGGCCTTGTGGGAATTATATCAGTAGCGCGTCTTTGAGCGGGCGGGCTACTGCTATATTTGTTTCAGAAGTGAGTTACTCCTGAGCACGCTACTGCTAATTAGCAGCAGCGCCTTGTTTTAAAGCGCGCTGCTGATAAGATTCTGTGTATAGGCTTTTCCCTAGTAGTGACAAGTCAATCTTATATAGACCCTGAACTTGTCAAAGTTAAAACGACGATTGGTTAGTTGAAGGCCCATCTTAAAAGGCTTTGTCAAATGGTTTAACTCAGCGGCCTGGCAGCCCACGAAAAGCCTCAAATTTGGGCCTGGCATCCCTTGAAAAGCCTCGACTACAAGTTTTATTAGATTTTGTTTTGGCAAAGTTTCATCTCTTTTGATAAAGTTCTAAGTTAAACCGATGTCTACTGACCCGGCCAGACTATATGTCGTTACATCAGCCCGGTGTTTCTTAACCCGGCGTGGCTTACAGTTATCAGCTATTAGCACATAATCAATTATGAACCGGCATCTCTTAATCCGGTCTGGCATTGACTATAAGTCGCCAGGATGATCATCTGGTATTTATGATAACCCGGCATGGCTTATTACGCACCAGCACAATGTGGTGGGATTTTTCAAATACTCAAGGTTTGGGTTATCACCCTTACTACACAAGTTGGTAAACCAACAAAAGTGATTTAATATCACAGGTATGATATATTTCATATTTCATTACTTTATAACCTTGGTTATGAGAATTCTGGTTCTGTATTGGGTATCATAACTCGTCCGGCGGTAAACCGCCACGGCATGTTTAAGTTTTTCAAATGCAGAAGGCAGGATTTTATAAGAAATACCAAGGCAAATAAAGCTAGCATTGCAACAATCATGCCGGACTACAATATCAGGTAGCAGTGCATGATGGCAGAAGGTCAATGTATTTCAACTAGCTTATTACAAGGCGCTTTGATGCCCAAAATAATAATTGTTTGTTGCCCACAATGATATATGTGAAAATTAAACCGGCTGCCGGATTATGATTCGTCACCAGGCTGACGTGAAGTTGAAGGATCATCTCGCATCGGTTCAACCTCCTCCTCCTCACCCAGTGGCTGGAAGTCAAGGGTGGCCCAATCAATCCTGGTTAAGGCTTGGAAGACAGCTTCGTCGCTTATAAGATTGCATGATTCAATGTTGGGGGCATAGGTGTGCTTACGAATTGGCGGGATAAGACTCTGTGCTTCTTTCACAGCTGCGTCAACCCGTTTGTTGTCTATGTTATAGCCGGACCGATAGATAGACAAGTCAACCTCTTCGGCCAATTGGCTTGCCAGCGGGCGCATCTCTTTTATCAAGACTTTGAGGGCTTCATTATCAAAGTCTGATCCGTCTTCTTGTTGGCCAGGATAGCCCTTTGCGATATCTGCCGGATCAAGATAGCAAATCCAAGCTTTGGCCCGAGTAAGTGCTATTAAAGCGCTAGCCCTTGTAGCAGATCGCTTTACCTCTTCCATCTGGGCCGGGGTCATAGATAATTTGGTCAAAGTATCTTTGATCAAGGTTGGTGCTGGTTTGTTGAAGGAGGCCGCACATATGACTCATTGAGCACCAGTATACAACTGTTCTATCAACATGTAGGCTGCTATCAACTTCATTCGCATATCCGAGCCCAGATGAGGAACACGACTACCTGCAAATGGTTTAAGAATTGGTTGTTAAACCGGCAAAAATGTTTAAGGAAGGTGCTTACAAAGAGTGCTTACCAAATATTGCTGAAGTCATAGCATTGACTTGATGCTTTAGTCCAGTTAGCTCCTCTGCCACCGGTTTTAGAGCTGCTTCGGCATCTTCAGCCCGCTTTAATAGAGCAGTTTTTTCTGTTTTCCAATCCGCCCACTCACTTTTGAAACCATCCCTCAATTGCTCCATGGCAGTCAAAGCGCCCTTCAGTTCATCTTTGGCCTTGGAGGTTTCTGCTTGCTGGGACTTGATGTTCTCCTGAAGATCAGCAATCTGGGAATCTTTATTGCCTAAGTCAGCCTGCAAAAGACAGATGATGAAGATGTTAAGATTTTTTATCAAAGTCCCATGCACATAATAAGTTATACCCTTGGCACTTGGGGGCTAATGCGGATTGCTTTCTTTTTGACCGTGAACAGTAGGAAAGGCTCCTACTGTGTTAATATATTAAAATAAAGGCACTGTACAAAAGGTGAGTATTTACATGTGGGGGGAAGAAACTTGAGCACTTTGGATCAAGCAGAAATTAGCAAAAGAAAATAAAGTCTAAGGCCTTAGGGTAGTGAGTTAACAAAGTTGAGAACAAAAGACTTTTGTTTCTCCTTGACCATGTGTTCCAGCTGCTGAAAGTCTTTCTTGAATCTGCCCAGCTAGGAGCTGAAGGAAGGATTAATAGTTCTGAAATGTTTGTTGTTTCTTTCCTTCCAGATACTCCACGCTGCCACCACAAATTTCTCAAGTAGCATAGGTGTAGGGTGGGAGGCCTTCTGATCTTCAATGGCTTGTAGGCGCCCAAGGAAAGGTTCCCAGTTTATGTCCAGAGCGTGCCAGCATCGCTTACTGAAGTTGCAAGTGAAGATCATATGTTCAACTGTTTCTTCTATGTTGAGTCCACAGAGTAAACAGTTATGGTCATCACCTATGTTGTAGTGGCATATTTTGAGCATATTACGGGTGTTGAGTCTGTCATTGAGTAAAAACCAGGCGAAAACTTTCAGTTTCATTGTGCATTTAGATTTCCAGAGCCATTGGAAGACTTGATGGGATTGAATCTCTCTGAAGAAGAACTTATAGTAATCCGTGGATTTGAAAGTAGTTTTGCCCCACACGTAGTGCCATACATCCGACATGGTAGACATTGGTTGCATGTTGGCCGTGATTGATTGCAGGTTCCTTACTTCATCATGGGCTTGGGGAGAAAGAGGCAGATGAAAGGCCATTCCCAATGACGTGATCCCCAAGAAATCTTTTACAGAGACATCCTCGTCGACAGTATATGAGTAAGCCCGTGGGTGCGACTTCCAAAGTAGCTGATCCGTCCAGAGATCTTTCCAAAAGAGGGATGTGGTTCCACAAACAATATTTACTCGAGAGATCCCGCGGAATTCTGGAGTTAGCTTGATAATGTCCTTCCACCAAAAAGATCCAATAGGGTCTGTGGCGTGTGGGATTTTGCGATCATAGTATGCATCCCAGGTAAGATGTACCCAGGGGACGTCCAACTTATTATAGAACTTGTGTAGGAATTTCATGAGTAGAGCCTCATTTTGGATTCTAAGGTTTAGCACACTGAGGCCTCCTTTGTTTTTAGGCTTATAGACCATGTCCCATGCCGCTAGAGAATTACATTTTTCCCCTTGGTCAGTCTTTTTGATCCATAGGCATCGTCTTCTAATTTTATCCAGCATCTCAAT
>NC_041393.1:669272666-669278680 GCF_002162155.2 Triticum dicoccoides
GAGGTGACTGTTGTGTTAACCAAGGTCAGCTTCCCTGCATATGACATGAGAGAGAGTGTCGAGGACAAGTTCCTTTCTATGGAGCTGACAAGTGGCATGAAGTCGTGGATTGTGGGTCGGGAAGTGCCCAGGGGAAGGCCAAGATACGTAAAGGGCACGGAACCGACCGAACAGCCAAAGATTGCGGCAATGGTGGAGGTCATGTCTGAGTCCAAGTTGATGGGAATGAGTGTTGACTTGTGAAAGTTGATTTTCAGCCCAATGGAAGACGCATAATCAGACAAGATGTTCTTAATGATTGCAGCTTGTCGGGGGCAGGCGGGCATGAGTAGGAGCGTGTCATTCAAAGTCCCAAGGCTCAATACAAGTATTAATCTTGGCACTTGGGGGCTAATGCATAATTGATCAGAAATATCAAAGGTGAAGGAATTCAACAAGGACAAGTTTGGAACAGAAGTCTCGGTTCATCTTAGGCCCTTGGGGGCTACACAGTTGAAAGTCTTTTTATTTGAAGTCCCGGTTCATCTTAAAAAGGTAAACCGGCCCTTGGGGGCTACACAGTTGAAAGTCTTTTTATTTAAAAGTCCCGGTTCATCTTGAAGAGATAAACCGGCCCTTGGGTGCTACAATGGACTTGATATACAATGCAAAGAAAATTTATGAAGTGTTTGGAAGTTACCTCATAACGCTCCTTCATCAAGTTAACCAAACCGGCCTCATAGTCATGGCTTGTATATAGGCGGTTTAGGTATCCAGAGTGAAGGTCTTGAGCGGGGAGGTGAGCATAACTTGACTGATCAGCTTTCCATTTGCCCTTCTCTTCAGCAGCAGATTCCACTTGGGCATTGTGCTTTGACAAAGCGACGGGATTACTAGGAGAAGTATGGCCAAAACCAGTAATCACAACATCATCAATTGCTGCATTTGGGCTCGCCGGTTTATCTGAGGCCTTGGCAGGGCTCCGCAGATCAATAGTCAAACTTGGAGGATTGGCTTGCAGGCTTGGTGGATCGTTATGAGGGCTCGTCGGGTTAACTTCTGGCGGATCAGCATCAGTGGCCTGACCTTGTGGCACAGGATCATCCATGGCAATATCAGCATCTCCGCCAGCACCTTCTGAGGTCCTATCAGGTTCAATCTCATCAGTGGGAGCATTTGTTTTTGCCTTCTTGCTAAATCGGGCTTTGGCGCTGCAAATTGGCAACAGAGGATTAATATGGTAAACCAGCGCAAGAAGGCAAAGCTAAAATTATTATACTTACCCGAGAACGGTCTTGAGGGGAGGCATTTGCGTGGTTGATGAATCGCCAGAGGATGAATTGGAAGTTACCTAATAATTTGAGTTAGACGGATTAAGAGGGTATCGGAAGTAACCCGCCAAGGGATAAGACTGGTTAGAATTACAAGAGACCTTTGCACGGTGCTTCCGGATTGGAGTGTCTGGTAAACCGGAAGAAGTGACTTGCTGGCCACTATGCCTGGTTGTGCGACGAGCTTCAGGATGTTGTGGATCCAAATGAGTGAAAGGATGTGAACGTTTGACTTTCCAAACTATGCGACAGATTTTTCTTACTGGCACAAGATCGGAATTGGAGGAAAGGGAGGTTACCTCTACATGGTCAGCACGGCTAGCTTCCGCATCGTCCTGGTAATGGTCGTTGTCAATAAGATGTATAAAAAATGAACCAAGGGAGTCAAGTTCTACCTCTTGTTACGAATCATCAACATCTTCGGGCGGATTAGAGGATTTGGCGGTTTTCTTCTTTGCTGGCCTCTTGGTGGCCTTGCTCTTAGCACGAGGAGCTCTCGCCGATTTGTCTTGAGCTTTTGCCGATTTGTCTTGAGTTTTTCTCTTCCAGAAAGGATCTTTGGCCTGTAAGAATAAACAAAGGGCTATCAGAAAAATGTTAAAGCGGAGACGGATTAAAAAGCAGAAGGATAAAATTCTTACCGCTGGCGGTTTGTTGGAGGCATAAAAGGGACGCAGCCCAGCCTTGCTGCACTCAGCGATCGGTTCATCTAGCATCTTTTTGACAGACTCAGTGACTTCATCATCAGTCATCTGTATTTCATGGTGCCATTGAGGGTCGTTGACGTCCCCGGTATACTCATGCATCAACCTAGTGCGGCGGCTTAAGGGCCGGATACCCCATGAAACCCAGCAACGAACGAGGTCAATGCCGGTTAAGCCATTTGCTAGGAGAGGCCGGAGCTTAGCAAGTTGTGGTGCATATGTTTGTCATTCTTCGGCAGTGAGCCGCTAAGGCAGTGGATGGCCATTGCTGATACGGTGAGCATGGTAACCCGGCAGAGGGTTTTCATCAGCAGGAGTAGTGTTCTGACAGTAGAACCATGTTTGATTCCAATCCTTGGGGTGGTTGTGATGTTTGGCATGAGGAAAATCGACTTCTTTCCTTTTCTGAATCGACACTCCGCCAAGTTCAGTATTGGGGCCGTCAGAAAATTCAGTACGGCGGTTTAAGTGGAAGAAGTCTCTGAAGAGTTCAACAGTTGGTTCTTCTTGTAAATAAACTTCGCAGAATACTTGGAAATTACAGATGTTGGACATAGAGTTCGGTCCAATGTCTTGAGGACGGAGTTGGAAGTCGGCAAGTACATCACGGAAAAATTATGATCCGGGAGGGCTAAACCCTCGGTCCAGATGCTGCATAAACACAACCACTTCTCCATCTTGTGGTTCAGGAGGGTTTTCGATACCAGGAATTCTACCATGAATGACTTCCTTCTTTGCCAAAGCGCCAGTTAAAACATATCCATTGAGTTGTGTTTCTGTGATCCGGGAGGGATCCCAGTTGCAAGAGGAGAATTGCTTGGCCATTTTGGAGGACAAATTGTAAATGAAGTGCAAACGCCGGTTCACGGTTCAAGAATGATATGCACAAACTGGTATCAAACCGGAGAATTTAATCAAAGCGTGTGTGTACATTAAATCAGAGATAGATGTTCAAGTACAGATGGCGGTTTACAAGAGGGCTAATGGTACCTGCCGGATTGTCATTTTCTACAGGTTAAACAACTTACAGTGGCACGAAGGGCAACATATCTGAAAATTACTAAGTGTTATATAAACAGGTTTCACAATCTAAGTATTGTTATTTGGATCTAACACAGTTCAAGAAAAGAAAAGGCATCAAAGCCCTAAAATGGCGACAGCGGAACAGAAAGGGTCCAGATGGGATCTGTTCATAGTTTAAAGGATACAATAATGAGGCGAAACAAACTATAGCTTCGACCGCAGAAGAAAAATGTCAAATTGATCTAGATTTGATGAGATAATAAGGGTAAAACAATAAGCACGGACGAACACTGATGAACACAGACGAGCACCGAAACCCTAATGCAGATCTAGGGTTGAGGGAGGAAGGCTTACCGGATTCACAGGAGTAGCGGAGGAGAACCACGGATCTCTGGTGTGTTCAGGTTGATGCAGCGGCCAGGATGATGCAGTGCTTGAAGGTCGGCGGCGGCGGCGGAGCTGTCGGGCTTGAGCGTTGAGAGGAAGAAGAATAAGAGCGGAAGGGGAAAAGGGAAGGACCCCTGAGCCTATTTTATAAAGAGAGTGGATAAAGTAGGCAAGTGCGAGAATCGAGGAGCCCGAAGCGGTAAAATGGGGCGCAGCTGTCGCCTCGATCTTCGAAAGATATTTAATGATGGGAATCTTTATAACCTTTTTATACAGACATGACGTCATGACGATTTACTGTAATTTCAGAAGATGACGTCATGGCGGTTTACCAAAGTTTACAAGGAGAAGATATCATGGCGGTTTACGAGGATCATAAGAAGATGTTCAGGGAAGTTTTCTAAGTATTGAAGATTGACATGAACAGGTTCAAATCAATCTGGGGCCTAATGTTGAGGATATAACTACTGAGTGTAAACCGCCTAGGAGGGGCCGGTTCACGCTTATCTATATTGAAGCCCATGAAGACAAAGAAGATGGCGCTCTACTATTAAAGCTTAGAGGCCCAGAGCCCAAAGGCGGATTAGGGCCCATAGTTGTAAACCACCATACTTGTATAACTTGTATTGTAAGTTAGGGAAAGGAAGAGACCGATCCGGACTTTTGTATGAGCCAGCCTCGAGACTCTGTAAATCGGCCGGGCATCAACCTGTGTATATAAAGGGACGACCCGGCGGCGGTTCAGAGACAAGAAACAACAGCTCGAGAGATAGGTAAAGCGGATTCGCTCCCTACTCATCGAGATCAATCAATCCCACAACAACTGGATCTTAGGCTTTTACCTTCACCACAAGGGGCTGAACTAGTATAAACTTCATGTGTCCTTTGTTCCGGTTTAACCCCTTTAAGCTAACCTCGTTGCGATGGCTCCACGACTAAGTCCTTCTGCTAGGACATCTGACGTGTTAATTCCACGACACCCTGGCAGATTTGTTAACGTTCTGTGGGACCTGACCCGCAATACCCTCGGTTCCAGCTACCCACCCCAGTATGAGTTGTTCGAAATGAGGATCACCCCTGATTCCTCGAAATACTAGGCAGTTGTGCACATCGCACCAAAGGATTTGAATCAAGGCCCTCCATAAGTTGTCTTCGTCGGGAGATCCATGCCAACCTCAGGTATGGCTATTGAGGTTGCTTCTTATGAAGCAATTTCCTGTCTTTGATTCATGGTACTTGCTTCCAGTGAAAGGAAATACTACTATTTCCCGAGCTGCGCATCTTCTGGAGCAGAAGCCACGTTCCATTGTGAACGTATAGAGACAAATCCAGCTCTAGCCAATCTCATTTAGTATGTGATGGCCCATGAGCATCTAAACCAGTAACTAATGGATTATCTCAATTATCTTGCTATCCTGAATGCCCATATCGCCATTGGTGGACCACCCTGGCCAACTCCGGGAGGGCGTGTTCTTCATTTACTTCCTTCACTTTCCTCGAAAGAAGAAGAATGTGCTCCAGCACCGGGAACCCCTCCACAAGACCCTGTAGATCTCACCTTTGAACCGTAGACGGTCATTGTTGCAATACCTAGCACTACTTTACGTGATGAAACCATTCTATTGTATTTTAGGGCGTATGTCATAAGTAAATTGCCATGATTGCATCCTGCATATGATCATTTGTTGTGATTTGCATTCAGTTCTTCCGCCCTTAACAAAACTCGAGGACGAGATTTTCTTAAGCACTACAGGATACTGCTAGTTTGCCGTCTGTGGATAACAGACGGCAAAGACGTAAATCTAGACGACAAAGAGTTTGCCGTCAGGAAGTAGACGGCAAAGTCAGACGGCAAAGATTAATCGGCAAAGAATACTTTGCCGTCTACTATTTTTCTGCTTGACGGCAAAGATTTTGCCATCAGCTAAACTAAAGTTTTGCCGTCAACTATGTATATAACATACATCAAAGAAAAGTAGATTCGCCGTCAGCCGGGATCTGTCTTTGCCGTCTTCGTCCTAAATCACAGACGGCAAAGAATTTATATATTAAAAAATAAACAAATGTACCACGAACACCACAGTATCCAACATTTGTTGTTCCAAGAATCAACGACCACCGAATGAATTTCACAATATAAAACTGCTCTATTTCCCAAGATGAACAGATTACAGACAAATATATTACACACAGTACACACAGACGGATTACACAGATTACAAGAGAACTGAGGCAACATTGGACGCCCGAGTAGCTCAAGCCGTCCGTCGCGGCGCCGGAGCTTGCCAACCTCATCCGGGAGATGGTACGGCGTCGAGGGCCGGGGCCGGCGCAGGCATGCTGGGCCGACGGGCCGGGGCCAGTGGCCTGTGGTGGCGAAGGAGGACGGGGTCGGGCCCGGTGGCACCGGTGGTGAAGACGGGCCATGAAGGGTGGGGGCGACGGGGAATGGGGCCGGCGACCGGCTGGGACGACGGGGGACGGGGCGACGGCGCCAGGCCGGCGGTCCGCGAGGGCGACAGGCCGGGGCCAGTGGCCTGCGGTGGCGAAGGGGGACGGGGCGACGGCGCCAGGCCGGCGGTCCGCGAGG
>NC_041393.1:669278943-669304688 GCF_002162155.2 Triticum dicoccoides
GTGGTGAAGACGGGTCGTGGTGGGTTGGGCGACGGGGAACGGGGCCGGCAACCGGCGACCGGCTGGGGCGACGGGGAACGGGGCCGGCGACCGGCTGGGGCGACGGGGGACGCGGCGCGCAGGTCGACTGGGGCGACGGCGCCAGGCCGGCGGTCCGCGAGGGCGAAGGGGAACGGGGCCGCTGGATCTGGAGGCCAAGAGGGAAGGCCCGAGGACGGCCGGCGAGGCCATGGCGGGCGGTCGAGGTGCTGGCCGGCGAGGCCGGAGCCGGCAGGAGAGGTGGTGGTCGGCGAGGGCATGGCCTGTAGGCGAGGTGGTGGCGGCGTTCTCTGGATCGAGAGCACCCAGGTACGAGACACATGAAGAGATTGTGATGGGGGTCAGGGGTGGGTGGGCTGTCAGGAGGATAAGGAAGATAAGGTGGAGAGAGAGTGGTGGTGGTGGGGGCGTGGGCATGGGGCGTAGGGCGAGTGGGTTTTGCTTTGTAGGGATGTGTGGACCAGATTTTGCCATGTCACTGATCCGCGTGATTGATCCGTGGGCTGTGTTTTTTCTTTGCCGTCTGCTGATTTTTTACAGACGGCAAAATAGCACTTTGCCGACTGTAAAAAAAACACAGATGGCAAAGATTTTTGCCGTCTGTGGTTTTCTTTACAGACGGCGAAGTGAGCACTTTGCCGTCTGGAAAGAAAAAATGCAGACGGCAAAGCGTCTTTGCCGTCTGTGTTTTTTTACAGACGGCAAAGTATGTCTTTGCCATTAGCCATTCTTTGCCGTCAGTAACTGATGGCAAAAGTGGTCATTGCTGTCTGTCCCGACGAAAAGCTGATGGCAAAGAGCTCCCCTGACGGCAAATTAACTGATTCCCGTAGTGAAGGGGGGTAGAGTTTGTAACACCCCAAAAAACTTAATCATATTTCTATTAAGTAAAAATTGGTCAGAAATAATATTTTGAGCTATTTGAGGGTATTTATTAATTTCAGACCCTTTTCTATTTTCTGTTTACAAAATTCTCCCCTCCATAGAATATTATTTTGTAGAATGTTGTGGTCCTTGGTTGTTTTGTAAATCATTTCATTTATATCATAAAAAAGAGCAGGAAATATTTTCATAATAAAATTATGCCACAAACAATTCTTTTAATACCATTTTCATTCTCTGAAATGCTTCTGTTGCACTTAGACCCTTTCAAATAATTCTTTTCATATGCCGGATTCTCCTTTTAGACACCCGTTTGGCATTTCTTTTCAAGACCTCTTGTGTTGCCGCTTGGATTCTTGGGCGGTCTTGTCTCGCCTGATTCTCCTTTTAGACACCCTTTAGACATTTCTTTTCAAGACCTCTCGAGGTGTCTCTTTCAGACACCCGCTTGGCATTTTTCTTGCAAATCCCTCGGGCAGTCAAATGCCCGATGTTCCACTTAAATTTCTTGATTTACTACTAACATGATTTATTTATCCTTCCGCACCGTATGAATATTTGTCATGCCATGCTTTAATTCTCAGTCAGCACATGCATATAATTTAATTCATCATGAGCATATGCATCCGGTATATCTTCTGTTCTTCATGCTTGTCCTTGGCTATTGTCTTGGACAGATCATGATTCAGAGAGGAGTACTACAGGGACACCCCGAAACCTAGGATTCAAAGATAGCAGCCAAGTGAGATAGGAGTTATCCGGGTCAGCTATTCCTGTGGGAATGAAGCCCCATGGACGTTGGAGATCCACGAGACGCGTCCGTCATCCACAACTAGAGAGCCTTGTTATCTTCATTGGACCTTTGTGGTCTTGTACTCAAATGCTTGTAATTGCTTGGAATTGTGTATCAAGGACCTGTCCACCAGCGAACAGTAATCCTGGGGCTGGTGACGACACAAGGGTCATTTGCTGGGATTTATGTCCCGGAAATCCGGCCCTGACACTATATGAATGACTCTCGCAGTGTACCAGAATATGCAATGATCTAGCATAGCAAAGATATCAAAAAAATGGGCAAGCCATGTAAAATATCATGTTAGCTATCTTACGATCATGCAAAGCAATATGACAATGAATGCTCTAGTCAGGTATATGATGATGACGGAAGTTGCATGCTGCTACCTCTTGAGCATGCGTTGGTTTTCCCTTGAAGAGGAAAGGGTGATGCAGCAAAGTAGCGTAATTATTTCCCTCAATTTTTGAGAACCAAGGTGTCAATCCAGTAGGAGGCTACACGCAAATCCCTCTTACCTACACAAACAAATAAGAACCATGCAACCAGCGTGATAAAGGGGTTGTCCATCCCTTCATGGCCACTTGCAAAAGTGAGATCTCATAGAGATAATAAGATAAATACTTTTGGTATTTTTATGATATAGATTGGGAAGTAAAGATTGCAAAATAAAGTAGATCGGAAACTTATATGATGGAAAATAGACCCGGGGGCCATAGGTTTCACAAGTGGCTTCTCTCAAGATAGCATAAGTATTACAGTGGGTGAACAAATTACTGTCGAGCAATTGATAGAAAAGTGCATAGTTATGAGAATATCTAGGCATGATCATGTATATAGGCATCACTGATACGTCCATTTTTTGCATTATGGGTTGTTATTACACGTTATGTCACAATACTTATGGCTATTCTCTCTTATTTTACAAGGTTTATCATGAAGAGAGAGAATGCCGGCAGCTGGGATTCTGGCTGGAAAAGGAGCAAATATTGGAAACCTATTCTGCATAACTCCAAAAGTCCTGAAACTCCACGGAAGTCATTTTTGGAATTAATAAGAATTACTGAGCAAAGAAAATACCAGTGGGGCACACACCCTGGCCAGGAGTGTGGGGGGCGCCCCCCCTACTGGGTGCGCCCCCTGTCTCCTGGGCCCCATAGTGGCCCTCCGGTGCCCATCTTCTGTTATATGAAGGCTTTTATCCTGGAAAAAATCATAAGCAAGATTACGGGATGAAACTCCGCCACCACGAGGCGGAACCTTGGCGGAACCAATCTAGCACTCCGACGGAGTTGTTCTGCCGGGGAAACTTCCCTCTGGGAGGGGGAAATCATCACCATCATCATCACCAACGATCCTCTCATCGGGAGGGGCTCAATCTCCATCAATATATTCACCAGCACCATCTCCTCTCAAAACCCTAATTCATCTCTTGTATCCAATCTTGTATCAAAACCACAAATTGGTACCTGTGGGTTGCTAGTAGTGTTGATTACTCCTTGTAGTTGATGCTAATTGGTTTACTTGGTGGAAGATCATATGTTCAGATCCTTAATGCATATTAATACTCCTCTAATCATGAACATGAATATGCTTTGTGAGTAGTTATGTTTGTTCCTGAGGACATGGGTGAAGTCTTGCTATTAGTAGTCATGTGAATTTGGTATTCGTTCGATATTTTGATGAGATGTATGTTGTCTCTCCTCTAGTGGTGTTATGTGAACGTCGACTACATGACACTTCACCATTATTTGGGCCTAGAGGAAGGCATTGGGAAGTAATAAGTAGATGATGGGTTGCTAGAGTGACACAATCTTAAACCCTAGTTTATGTGTTGCTTCGTAAGGGGCTGATTTGGATCCGCTATTTTCATGCTATGGTTAGGTTTACCTTAATACTTCTTTTGTAGTTGCGGATGCTTGCATTAGGGGTTAATCATAAGTGGGATACTTGTCCAAGAAAGGGCAGTACCCAAGCACCGTTCCACCCACATATCAAATTATCAAAGTACCGAATGCGAATCATCTGAGCATGATGAAACTAGCTTGACGATAATTCCCATGTGTCCTCGGGAGCGCTTTTCTCATTATAAGAAATTGTCCAGGCTTGTCCTTTTCTACAAAAAGGATTGGGCCACCTTGCTGCACTTTATTTACTTTCATTGCTTGTTACCCGTTAGAAATTATTTTATCACAAAACTATCTGTTACCTACAATTTCAGTGCTTGCAGAGAATACCTTACTAAAAACTGCTTGTCATTTCCTTCTGCTCCTCGTTGGGTTCGACACTCTTACTTATCGAAAGGACTACGATAGATCCCCTATACTTGTGGGTCATCAATCACGTCCGTGACAAGTAGATCGAAACGATTCTGTATCTACTACTATTACTCCACACATCGACCGCTATCCAGCATGCATCTAGAGTATTAAGTTCATAAGAACAGAGTAATGCATTAGGCAAGATGACATGCTGTAGAGGGATAAACTCAAGAAATATGATCTAAACCCCATCTTTTTATCCTCGACGCCAACAATACAATACGTGCCTTGCTTCCCCTGCTGTCACTGGGAAAGGACATCACAAGATTGAACCCAAAGCTAAGCACTTCTCCCATTGCAAGAAAGATCAATCTAGTAGGCCAAACCAAACTGATAATTCAAAGAGACTTGCAAAGATAACAAATCATACATAAAAGAATTTAGAGGAGATTCAAATATTGTTCTTAGGTAATCTTGATCATAAACCCACAATTCATCAGATCTCGACAAACACACCGCAAAAAGAACGACATCGAATAGATCTCCAAGAAGATTGAGGAGAACTTTTTATTGAGATCCAAAGAGAGAGAAGAAGCCATCTAGCTAATAACTATGGACCCAAAGGTCTGAGGTAAACTACTCACACTTCATCGGAGAGGCTCTGTTGTTGATGTAGAGGCCCTCCGTGATCGATTCCCCCTCCGGGGGAGCGCCGAAAAAGGCCCCAAGATGGGATCTCATGGGTACAGAAGGTTGTGGCAGTGGAAATAGGGTTTCGTGGTGCTCTTGGATGTTTTCAGGGTATATGAGTATACATAGGTGAAGGAAGTCGGTCAGGGGATCCACGAGGGGCCCACGAGGGTGGGGGCGTGCCTACCCCCGTGGGCACGCCCTCCTGCATCGTGGCCTCCTTGTTTCTTTCTTGGCGTCCACTCCAAGTCTCCTGGATTGTGTTTATTCCAAAAATAACTCTCCCGAAGGTTTCATTCCATTTGGACTCCGTTTGGTATTCCTTTTCTGCGAAACACTGAAATAGGCAAAAAAAACAGCAATTTGGACTGGGCCTCCAGTTAATAGGTTAGTCCCAAAAATAATATAAAAGTGTATAATAAAGCCCATTAAACATCCAAAACAAATAATATAATCCCATGGAACAATCAAAAATTATAGATACGTTCGAGACATATCAAGCATCCCCAAGCTTAATTCCTGCTCGTCCTCGGGTAGGTAAATGATAAAAACGGAATTTTTTATGTGGAATGCTACCTAGCATATTTCTCAATGTAATTTTCTTTATTGTGGCATGAATGTTCAGATCCAAAAGATTCAAGATAAAAGTTTAATATTGACATAAAATAGTAATACTTCAAGCATACTAACAAAGTAATCATGTTTTATCAAAATAACATAGCCAAAGAAAGCTTATCCCTACAAAATCATATAGTTTGTCCATGCTTCATTTTCGTCACACAAAATGCTCCATCATGCACAACCCCGGTTTCAGCCAAGCAATTGGTTCATACCTTTTAACGCGCTTTAGCCTTTTCAACCCTCACGCAATACATGAGCGTAAGCCATGGATATAGCACTATGGGTGAAGTAGAGTATGATGATAGGGATTATGTGAGAAAATAAAAAAGGAGAATGTCTCATATTGACACGGCTAATCAACGGGCTATGGAGATGCCCATCAATTGATGTCAATACGAGGAGTAGGGATTGCCATGCAACAGATGCACTAGAGCTATAAATGTATGAAAGCTCGTCAAAAAGAAACTAACTGGGCGTGCATCAACCTTGCTTGCTCACGAAGACCTAGGGCATTTTGAGGGAGCCCATCATTGGAATATACAAGCCAAGTTCTATAATGAAAAATTCCCACTAGTATATGAAAGTGACAAAATAAGAAACTCTCTATCATGAAGATCATGGTGCTACTTTGAAGCACAAGTATGGAAAAGGATAGTAACATTGTCCCTTCTCTCTTTTTCTCTCATTTTTTCCTTTATTTTTTTTTATTTGGGCTTCTTTGGCCTCTTTTATTTTTCATAAAGTTCGGAGTCTCATCCCGACTTGTGGAGGAATCATAGTCTCCATCATCCTTTCCTCACATGGGACAATGCTCTAATAATGAAGATCAACACACTTATATTTATTTACAACTCAAGAATTACAACTCAATACTTAGGACAAAATATGACTCGATGTGAATGCCTCTGGCGGTGTACCGGGATATGCAATGAATCAAGAGTGACATGTATGAAAGAATTATAAAGGTGGCTTTGCCACAAATACGATGTCAACTACATGATCATGCAAAGCAATATGACAATGATGGAGCGTGTCATAATAAATAGAACGGTGGAAAGTTGCATGGCAATATATCTCGGAATGGCTATGGAAATGCCATAATAGGTAGGTATGGTGGCTGTTTTGAGGAAGATATAAGGAGGTTTATTTGTCATAGAGTG
Organism: Triticum dicoccoides; assembly: GCF_002162155.2. NCBI lineage: Eukaryota > Viridiplantae > Streptophyta > Magnoliopsida > Poales > Poaceae > Triticum > Triticum dicoccoides. The sequence continues at coordinate 669,285,390 of NC_041393.1, forward strand.
TAAGGTATCACGGGGTGTGGATGCACCGGCGAAGTTTGCACCAACTCTCAAGCTGAGAAAGGGCAATGCACGGTACCGTAGAGGCTAGCAAATTGTGGAAGGGTAAGAGTGCATATAATCCATGTACTCACATTACTCATAAAGAACTCATACACTTATTGCAAAATTTTATTAGCCCTCGAAGCAAAGTACTAGTACGCATGCTCCAAGGGGGAGGGTTGGTAGGAGTTAACCATCGCGCGATCTCGACCTCCACTCATAAGGAAGGCAATCAAAGAGCACCCCATGCTTCAAATTTGTCACACAACGTTCACCATACGTGCATGCCAGGGGACTTGCCAAATTTAACACAAGTATTTCTCAATTTCATAATAACCCAACTAGCATGATTCTAACATTACCACCTTTATATCTCAAAACAATTATCAAGTATCAAATTTATCATAGTGTTTTATGCACTCTATATGAAAGTTTTTATTATACCTATCTTGGATGCTTGATATGACTCCGTCGTATCTACTTTTCCAAACACTTTTGCCCTTGTTTTGGACTCTAACTTGCATGATTTGAATGGAAATAACCCGGACTGACGCTGTTTTCAGTAGAACTGCCATGGTGTTATTTTTTTGTAGAAATAAAAGTTCTCGGAATGACCTGAAAATCCATGGAGCAACTTTTTGGATTTAATAAAAATACTAGCGAAAGAATAAGCACCAAGGGGCCCACACCCTGTCCACGAGGGTGGGGGGTGCCCCCCCTAGGGCGCTACCCTGCCTCGTGGGCCCCGTGAAACTCCACCGACCTCAACTCCATCTCCATATATTCACGTCGGGGAGAAAAAAATGAGAGAGAAAGATTCATCGCGTTTTACAATATGGAGCCATCGCCAAGCCCTAAACTCTCTCGGGAGGGCTGATCCGAAGTCCGTTCGAAGCTCCGGAGAGGGGGATTCATCGCCGTTGTCATCATCAACCATCCTCCATCACCAATTTCATGATGTTCACCGCCGTGCGTGAGTAATTCCATCGTAGGCTTGCTGGACGGTGATGGGTTGCATGAGATTTACCATGTAATTGAGTTAGTTTTGTTAGGGTTCGATCCCTAGTATCCACTATGTTCTGAGATTGATGTTGTTATGACTTTGCTATGCTTAATGCTTGTCACTAGGGCCCGAGTGCCATGATTTTAGATCTAAACCTATTATGTTTTCATGAATATATGTGAGTTCTTGATCCTATCTTGCAAGTCTATAGTCACCTATCATGTGTTATGATCCGTTAACCCCGAAGTGGCAATAATCGGGATACTTACCGGTGATGACCGTAGTTTGAGGAGTTCATGTATTCACTAAGTGTTAATGCTTTGGTCCGGTACTCTATTAAAAGGAGGCCTTAATATCCCTTAGTTTCCAATAGGACCCCACTGCCACGGGAGGGTAGGACAAAAGATGTCATGCAAGTTCTTTTCCATAAGCACGTATGACTATATTCGGAATACATGCCTACATTGCATTGATGAACTGGAGCTAGTTCTGTGTCACTCTATGTTATAACTATTACATGAGGAATCTCATCCAACATAATTATCCATCACTGATCCAATGCCTACGAGCTTTTCATATGTTGTTCTTTTCTTAGTTACTCTGCCATTGCTATTGTTACAATTACTACAAAACTGCTATTGTTACTTTTGCCACTGTTACCGTTACTTCCATACTACTTTGCTACTAAATACTTTGTTGCGGATACTAAGTTATCCAGGTGTGGTTGAATTGACAACTCAACTGCTAATACTTGAGAATATTCTTTGGCTCCCCTTGTGTCAAATCAAAAAAATTGGGTTGAATACTCTACCCTCGAAAACTGTTGTGATCCCCTATACTTGTGGGTTATCAATGCTCATCATATCAGGACTAATTTTATAACCAAAGAAAATTACCATGCTGTTCTAAAAGACTCTCACAATAATATAAGTGAAGCATGAGAGATCAATAATTTCTATAAAATAAAACCAGCGTCGTGCTCTGAAAAGATATAAGTGAAGTACTAGAGCAAAATTATCTAGCTCAAAAGATATAAGTGAGCACATAGAGTATTCTAATAAATTCCGATTCATGTGTGTTTCTCCCAAAAGGTGTGTACAGAAAGGATGATTGTGGTAAACTGAAAAGCAAAGACTCAAATCATACAATACGCTCCAAGCAAAACACATATCATGTGGTGAATAAAAATATAGCATCAAGTAAAGTTACCGAAGGACGAAGACGAAGGAGGGGATGCCTTCCGGGGCATCCCAAGCTTAGGCTTTTGGTTGTGCTTGAATTTTACCTTGGGATGCCTTGGGCTTCCCCAAGCTTAGGCTATTGCCACTCCTTATTCCATACTCCATCAAATCTTTACCCAAAACTTAAAAACTTCACAACACAAAACTCAACAGAAAATCTCATGAGCTCCGTTAGCAAAATAAAACAAACCACCACTTTAAGGTACTGTAATGAACTCATTATTTATTTATATTGGTGTTAAACCTACTGTATTCCAACTTATCTATGGTTCATACCCCCCGATACTAGCCATAGATTCATCAACATAAGCAAACAACACAGGAAAAACAGAATCTGTCAAAAACAGAACACTCTGTAGCAATCTGTAACTTTAGAATACTTATGGAACTCCCAAAATTCTAAAATAAATCGGTGGACGTGAGGAATTTTTCTATTAATAATCTGCAAAAATAATCAACCAAAAATAACTCTCCAGTTCATAATGGCAGGTAATCTCGTGAGCGCTAAAGTTTCTGTTTTTTTATAGCAAGATCATAAAGACTTCACCCAAGTCTTCCCAAAGGTTCTACTTGGCACAAAAACTAATTAAAACATAAAACCACATCTAATCAGAGGCTAGATGAATTATTTATTACTAAAGAGGAATAAAAAGTAAAGAACAAAAATAAAATTGGGTTGCCTCCCAACAAGCGCTATCGTTTAACGCCCCTAGCTAAGCATTGATAATTTCGATGATGCTCATAAGAAAGATAGCAACTGAAACACGAAGAGAGCATCATGTAGCATGTGAAAAACACATCTAAGTATAACATACTTCCTATGCATAGGCATCTTGTAAGCAAACAAATTATCAAGGCAAGCAAAAACTAGCATATGCAGGGAAGAACAAAGAGATGATAGCAATCTCAACATGAAGAGAGGTAATTTAGGAACATGAAAATTTCTACAACCATATTTTCCTCTCTCATAATAATTACATATAGGATCATAAGCAAATTCAACAAAATAGCTATCACATAAAATATTTTCAACACGATCCACATGCATGCGAAGTTGACACTCTTCCAAAATAGTGGGATTAACATTAACTAAAGTCATGACCTCTCCAAGCCCACTTTTATCAAAAATTTCATAAGATTGATCAAAATCCAAATATGTGGGATCTAAAGTTGACACTCTTCCAAACCCACTTTCAATAACATTGCAAACACTATTATCAATCTCATATTCATCATGGGGGTTAAATAAATTTTCAAGATCAAAAGAAGAATCACCCCAATCATGATCATTGCAACAAGTAATAGACATAGCAAAACTAGCATCCCCAAGCTTAGGGTTTTGTATATTGTTAGCACAATTGATAGCAAGGGAATTTATAGTAACATTATTGCAATCATGCTTTTCATTGAAGGAACTACCAAGTATGGGTGTAGTAGCAACAATCTCATGTTTAACATAAGGAACTATAGCAAATTCATCTTCATAAATATTGCCATCATGGCCACAGGAATAGCAAGGATCATGTTCATCAAGATAAATTTCAATCAAATCATCGGAATCATTATCTATAGATTCATGCATATCATTATTTTCTTCCAAAGCAACAGTCATTCTCTCAATAAATTCTTTGACATAGACATTATGAGCATAGTTTTCATAGCAATATTTAAGTATGTTAAAATTTTCAGATTCGTAGAGAGTAATATCATACTTTTCAATCAAAGAAGAAATTTCATAAGCACCCTTAAACGCAACAAATTCTTCAATTTGTTTGATGTCATAGTAACTATAAACACCGTTTGCATAAGAAGATAAGATTTCATTTTCATTAAACTCATATAGGTAGGGAAGGTGTTTTTTAGGGCTCTTAGAGCAACAAGTAAAATCATAAATTTCACAAAGATTCCAAGCATAACACATCAATCTGTTTATTTGAGCCCATAAGAGTCTCCCTTTTTCAGACAAGCGGTGACGCACAAAATGAGCATGCTCATCTAAAGACTTCCCATCAACTAGACTAGTTGGGGTTTCAGCACGAGAGCATAAGGATCGAAGATGGTCCAAGTAGAACACTTTAAGTGGATCCATATCAACAGATTTTTAGCAAGCAAAGATGCAAGAAAATAAAAGGCATGTGGAAAATCAAACAAAAATACATATGTGAAGAAGGTGAAGAAAAGGCAAAGGTGAAGTGGGGGAGAGGAAAACGAGAGTCAAATGGCAAATAATGTAATGCGAGGGATAGGAGTTTGTGATGGGTACTTGGTATGTCTTGACTTGTGTGTAGACTCCCCGGCAACGGCGCCAGAAATCCTTCTTGCTACCTCTTGAGCATGTGTTGGTTTTCCCTTGAAGACAAAAGGGTGATGCAGCAAAGTAGCGTAAGTATTTCCCTTAGTTTTTGAGAACCAAGATATCAATCTAGTAGGAGGAAACACGCAAATCCCTCGTAACTACACAAACAAATAATAACCTTGCAACCAACGCGATAAAGGGGTTGTCAATCCCTTCATGGCCACTTGCAAAAGTGAGATCTGATAGAGATAATAAGATAAATATTTTTCGTATTTTTATGATATAGATTGGGAAGTAAAGATTGCAAAATAAAGTAGATCGGAAACTTATATGATGGAAAATAGACCCGGGGGCCATAGGTTTCTCTAGTGGCTTCTCTCAAGATAGCATAAGTATTACGGTGGGTGAACAAATTACTGTTGAGCAATTGATAGAAAAGTGCATAGTTATGATAATATCTAGGCAAGATCATGTATATAGGCATCACCTCCGTGACAAGTAGATCGAAACAATTCTGCATCTACTACTATTACTCCACACATCGACCGCTATCCAGCATGCATCTAGAGTATTAAGTTCATAAGAACAGAGTATACCATTAGGCAAGATGACATGATGTCGAGGGATAAAGTCAAGCAATATGATATAAACGCCGTCTTTTTATCCTTGATGGCAACAATACAATACGTGCCTTGCTGCCCTTGCTATCACTAGGAAAGGACACCGCAAGATTGAACCCAAAGCTAAGAACTTCTCCCATTGCAAGAAATATCAATCTAGTAGGCCAAACCAAACTGATAATTCGAAGAGACTTGCAAAGATAACAAATCATACATAAAAGAATTTAGAGTAGATTAAAATATTGTTCTTAGATAATCTTGATCATAAACCCACAATTCATCTGATCTCGACAAACACACCTCAAAAAGAATTACATCGAATAGATCTCCAGGAAGATCGAGGAGAACTTTGTATTGAGATACAAAGAGAGAGAAGAAGCAATCTACCTAATAACTATGGACCCGAAGGTCTAAGGTAAACTACTCACACTTCATCGGAGAGGTTATGGTGTTGATGTAGTAGCACTCCGTGATCGATTCCCCCTCCGACGGAGTGCCGGAAAAGGCCCCAAGATGGGATCTCACGGGTACAGAAGGTTGCGGCGGTGAAAATAGGGTTTCGTGGTGCTCTTGGATGTTTTCAGGGTATATGAGTATATGTAGGTGAAGGAAGTCGGTCAGGGGAGCCACGAGGGGCCCATGAGGGTGGAGGGCGCACCTACCCCTGGGCGTGCCCTCCTACCTCGTGGCCTCCTCGTTTCTTTCTTGACGTCCACTCCAAGTACCCTGGATTGTGTTTGTTCCAAAAATAACTCTCCTGAAGGTTTCATTCCGTTTGGACTCCGTTTGACATTCCTTTTCTGCGAAACACTGAAATAGGGAAAAAACAGCAATTTGGACTGGGCCTCCGGTTAATAGGTTAGTCCCAAAAATAATATAAAAGTGTATAATAAAGCCCATTAAACATCCAAAACAGATAATATAATAGCATGGAATAATAAAAAATTATAGATACGTTGGAGACGTATCACATGGCAATATATCTCGGAATTGCTATGGAACTGCCATAATAGGTAGGTATGGTGGTTGTTTTGTGGAAGCTATAATGAGGCTTATGTGTGATAGAGCGTATCGTATCACGGTGTTTGGATGCATCAGCGAAGTTTGCATCAACTCTCGAGGTGAGAAAGGGAAATGCATGGTACCAAAGAGGCTAGCAATGATGAAAGGGTGAGAGTGTGTATAATCCCTGGACTCAACATTAGTCATAAAGAACTCACATACCTATTGCAAAAAATTCTTAGCCAACAAAGCAAAGTACTAATACGCATGATCCTAGGGGGATAGATTGGTAGGAAAAGACCATCGCTCATCCCCGACCGCAACTCATAAGGAAGACAATCAAAAAATAAATCATTCTCCGACATCATCACATAACGGTTCACCATACGTGCATGCTTCGAGAATCATAAACCTTAATACAAGTATTCCTACCAATCCACAATTACTCACTAGCATGACTACAATATCACCATCTTTATATCGCAAAACTATTGCAAGGAATCAAACATATCATATTCAGTGATCTACAAGTTTTTATGTAGGATTTTATGACTAACCATGTGAATGACCAATTCTTGTTGACTTTCTAAATAGGTATAAGTGAAGCATGAATGTTTAATTCTTTTTACAAAAGATATCCCCATGCTCTAAGAAATATAAGTGAAGCAAAAGAGCATTCTACAAATGGTGGTTTTCTATGTGTAGAGAAACAGGCAACCCAAACTTCAAATGATACAAGCGAAGCACATGAAGCATTCTATAAAGCCATACTAAAAAGATATAAGTGAAGTGCATGAGGCATTATATAAATCAACAAAGGACTATCTCATACCACCATGGTGCATTACTAAAAGAAAAATAAAAAGCACATGAAGCTCCAAGATTTATGCATACCATGTGACGAATAAAAATATAGCTCCAAGTAAAATTATCGATGATCATTAGAAGAAAGGGGGGATGCCTTCCAGTGCAGCCCCAAGCTTAGCTGCTTGGGAATCCTTGAATATTACCTTGGGGTGCCTCGGGCATCCCCAATCTTAGGCTCTTGCCACTCCTTATTCCTTCATCCATCATGATATCACCCAAAACATGGAAACTTCAATCACACAAAACTTAACAAAAACCTCATCAGATCCATTAGTATAATAAAACAAATCACCACTTTAAGTATTGTTGCAAAACCATTCATATTTTTTTCATTGTAGCTATTGTATTATAACTTCTCCATGGCTTATGCCACCGATAAAATCGATAGTTTCATCAAAACTAGCAAAACAATGGATCAAAAACAGAATCTGTCTTAAACAGGACAGTCTATAGTTTATGTAACTCTTAAAATTCTCAAAAAATTAGGAAAAAAAATAAACAATTTGTATAGAAATACTATTCAAAAAGTTTCAAAAACTTTTGATGTTCCAGTAAAAAATATAACTTCATGCACTACAACCAAAATTTCTTTAAAGCCATTAAGCTAGGCATAAAGTGCTCAAGTAATTGATGCACCCGGATCCCAAGGTATATCAAAGACAATTTTAATTAAAAAAGATTTGTAATTTAGTATTGATCACAAATCAACATATATCATGCAACGATGAAGTCTAACCCTCTTCCTATGCATCGGCATGTCATAGAAGAAAATTCATGCATATCAAGTAAAGGCCAATACATAGCATAAACAGTTTCTTGCAATTTTATCGTATTGGAAACATAGAGATGTGGGCATGTAGTTCCTCTCTCATAATAATTGCAAGTAGGAGCAGCAAGCACATGCATAGTATATCTATCCAAATCGTCATGTGTAATGGTAAAACGCAACCCATCAATATAATCCTTAATAAGCGCAAACTTCTCCGGTATGGTGTAGTTAGAGAATTCAAAAACATAATAGTGCTATCATGCATGGGTGCAATAGCAACAATTTCATTCTTAACATAAGGAACTATAGCAAGTTCATCTCCATAAACATAATTCATATTGGCATCATGGCCACAAGCATAGCAAGCACCAAGTTCATCAAAAAGGGATTTTCAAACGAATCCAAGGGATCATAGCATTCATCCTTCGGTAAGCACGAAGGGAAATTAAACAATGTATGGGATAAATAGTTACTCTCATTAGAAGTCGGGCACGAGTGATCAATTCACTCTTCCTCCTTTTGTTCTTCGCTTTCCTCCTCATCTTTTTCATCTAATGAGCTCACAGTGTCATCAATTTCTTCTTCCATAGATTCCTGCAAAATATTAATCTCTTCTTGGACAGCGGAGACTTTCTCAATAAACTCATAAATATCAGCATTATATTCATAATTATCATAGAAATATTTGAGTATAGCATAATTCTCGGTCCTGTAAACAACATCATCAAGATTTTCACACTTTTCAAACAAAGATTAAATTTAATAAGCACCCTTAAAAGAAACATTCTTCTATACATTCCACATCATAGTAATCATATATACCATTAGCATAAGAAGCCAAGGTATCATTATCATTAAATTTACATGAAAATGGAAGGTGTGGAGCCTTCATCCTAGCTAGAGCAACCAGTATAATCATATCTCCGGCATAAATGCCAAGTATAACAATGCAACACGTGAACTTGATCCCATAAGAGTTTCCCTTTTTGAGTCAAGCGATAGTCCCTAAAGTATTCATGTTGATCCAACGTGTCTCCCATTATCAAGTTGAATGAGGTTTTCTCAGGATTATCAAAGTAGTTTTTAATATTTTCCACATAACGAGCATCGAGGGTTTTAGGAGGTTCCCCGTCTCCATGAGTAGCAAGTACACCATTTTTTTGGTATTTTGTGTTCCATATCCATAACTAAAGATAGAGAACAACTTAGAACACAAAATAAAATCTACTTAGTGATAAAGCAAACAAGCACAAACAAGAATATTCAGCCCAGGCTATTGCTCCCCATCAACGGCGCCAGAAAAAGGTCTTGATAACCCACAAGTATAGGGGATCGGTTGTAGCCTTTCTCGATAAATAAGAGTGTCGAACCCAACAAGGAGCTAAAGGTAGAATTTATATTCCCTTCAAGTTCTATCGACCACCGATACAACTGTACGCACTCTTAACTTTCGCTTTACCTAGAACAAGTATGAAACTAGAAGTACTTTGTAGGTGTGCTAAGATAGGTTTGCAAGATAATAAAGAGCACGTAAATAAAAACTAGGGGATGTTTAGATAAATAAACAACTAAGTTAGTATAGCGAGTGTGTAAAAGTGGGGGCAGGAGTTGCAGAATTGTCCCTAAGCAATTGACTATGTTACTAGACCGATAGCAAGTTTTATGTGGGAGAGGCCACTGCTAGCATGCCATCCCTTACTTGGAATTCTATGCACTTATGATTGGAAGTATTAGCAAGCATCCGCAACTACTAACATTCATTAAAGTAAAACCCAACCACATCATTAAGATATATTGGTCCCCCTACAATCCCGTATGCATCAATTTCTATGCTAGGCTGAAGTTGCTATCACCCTTGCCCTCCAATACATAGTCCTATCAACATACAACTAACCCTATGGTGTGATGCACACGCGCGCTCATATGATGGGTGATACGTCTCCAACATAGCTATAATTTATGAAGTATTCATGGTGTTATTTTATAATTCTTGTGTGTTTTACAATCATTTTATAGCAACTTTATATCATTTTTTGGGACTAAACTATTGACCCAGTGCCCAGTGCTAGTTGCTGTTTTTTGCTTGTTTTTTACATCGCAGGAAATCAATATCAAATGGAGTCCAAATGCAACGAAACTTTACGGAGATTTTTTTCTGGACCAGAAGGAACCCAATGGGCTTGAGCTGCACCTAGGGGTGCCCTAAGGGGGCCACAACCCACCAGGGCGTGCCAGGGCCCCCTGGCGCGCCCAGGTGGGTTGTGCCCACCTCGATGGCCTCCCGCACCCCCTCTTTGTACTGTAAATTCCCAAATATTCTGAAACCCTTCGGGGTTAACCTAGATCAGAAGTTCCACCACCGCAAGGTCTCTGTATCCGTGAAAACTAATCTAGACCCTATTCCAGCACCCTACCGGAGGGGGGAATCATCTCCAGTGGCCATCTTCATCATCCCGACGGCCACCACGATGAGGAGGGAGTAGTCCACCCTCGGGGCTGAGGGTTTGTACTAGTAGCTATGTGTTTGATCTCTCTCTCTCTCTCTCTCTCTCTCTCTCTCTCTCTCTCGTGATCTATATCATCGGCTTTATTAATATAGTTGGATCATATGATGTTTCTCCCCTCTATACTCTTGTTATGACGAGTTGAATCTTTACCCTTCAAAGTTTTTTCTTGTCGGATTGAATATTCAGAGATGAGAACACATGATATATGTCTTGCAATATGAATACTTGAGGTGACAATGAGGTATCTTATTGATTCACTTGATAAGTGTTATGGCATTCAACTCGCGGATTCCAGCGGTGATATTGGGGTAATCTATGCATAGGGGTTAATGCACGATTTTCCGACGGAAACTTTGGGGTCTCTTTATAGTTCTTTGTGTGGATTGAGTGTTATGAATATGAATTTTCTTTGGTGTTATTCTAGTACAAACTCTAGGATAGATCAAACGGAAAAAATATATTTGTGTTATTTTAGTACGAAGTCTTGAATAGATCGAATAGAAAGAATAGCTTTGAGGTGGTTTCGTGACCTACAAACAATTCCTATCTTTTGTTCTCCGCTAATAGGAACTCGGGAGTGATTCTTTATTGCACTTTGAGGGATAATCATATGATCCAACTATGTGAGTATTGTTGAGAGGTTGCACTAGCGAAAGTACGGACCCTAGGCCTCATTTTTAAGCAATGCAACACCATTTTTGTGCCCATTTACTATTTGCTACCTTGCTGTTTTTATTTATTCAGATTATTTAAAATATATTTCTACCATCCATATTACACTTTTATCACCACCTCTTCGCCAAACTAGTGCACCTATACAAGTTGCCATTGTATTGGATGTGTTGGGGACACAAGAGATTTCTTGTATTTGGTTACAGGGTCGTTTGAGAGAGACCATCTTCATCCTACACCTCTCACGGATTGATACACCTTAGGTCATCCACTTCAGGGAAAATTGCTATTGTCCTACAGAACTCTGCGCTTGGAGGCCCAACACGTGTCTACGAGAATAAAGTTGTGTAGTAGACATCAAGCTCTTTTCTAGCGCCATTGCCGGGGAGGTGAGTGCTAGAAGGTATATCTTTAGATCTTGCAATTGAATCTTTTAGTTTCCTGTTTTATCACCAGTTTGGTTTATAAAATGTAACACCCTCGGTGTCATGCTACAGTAATCCCCTGTTAATGGTGCCATGTCATCATGATACTATTGCCAATCTTCACTTGATCCAAGTCACAATTCAAATTCAAATCCAATCTAAAGTCAAAAATTCATATTTGTCATACATGAAAACTAAAATGTTCATCATGTGCCAAATATTCCACAACTAATATTGGTGGTGAACCAACATTTTTGCAAAGGGTTTAAGTGGCCTAAACTACTTAAAACAGTGACCTAAGCAATAAATTAAATGCCTTTTTTTAATTTATAAAATTGGAAACTATTCCAAAAGCCTCCCAACCTTTTTGTGGCAGTGCACTTTAATTCTTTGAAATTGCTTTGGCCAGTGGCATAATTTTGCAAAGTCATTATTGGCTAAAAAGAAAAGGCAAAAGCTGCTGGAAAAAGAAAAACAAAAGGAAAAGAAAATAAAGAGAAGCCCCTGCCTCCCTGGGCCTTAGCTCATTGCACAGGCCGGCCCAGCTACCTCCCCGGTCGCTATCCCCTCCTTTTTCTTCTGTTCGACCAACCGAGGCCCCACCCCCGCTCGTCCCGCCGGACCCGGCGCGGTGCCCCGCGCTGCCATGTCGCCGACGAGGGGATAAGGGCAGCCCCGACGCCTCGGGCTCCCTTCTCACTCGCCCACTTGCCCCCTCTCTCCCTCGTCGCCTTCCCTTTCTCCTCCAGATCCGCCTCGGCCACGCCTCTCCGTCACCGCTCACTTCACTCCACCGCGGCCACCGGCCGGCCTTCGCCTCACCGACGTGCCCCCAGGCTCTGCCTCGACCTCCTCATCCTCCCCGCCGAGCCACGCGGATCGGGACAGCCCCGAAGCATCGTCGCGGCCTCTTCTTCCTCCTCTGCTCCGACGAGCGCCGTCGTCGAATTCGGCCACCTCGCGCCTCCCCGAGCACATTGCCACCTCCCTACGGCTCCTGGTGAGCCACTGCATCTTTCCCCTCCCTCTCCCGAGCTTTTCCGCCGCTGTAGCCGCTGCTTCGCTAGCACCCGCACGCATCGCCGCCGACGAGCTCGCCGTCGTGGCCTTCGCCACTGTAACGTGCGGCCGAGCCTCGCATCGAGCTTCGGGAGCTCGTGCGAGTCCAACGCCACCATTAGCGCACCTCCTCGTTCCTCCTAGCGCCGTTTCCACACATGCCCGAAAGCCACCGCCGCCAAGCTCGGCGCCGACGATATTTCCGGCCTCCCCGGCGTAGTCTAGCAGCTCCACTCGACGCAGCTCCCTCCTAGCTTTCGAACGCAAGTCGTGGCACGTGAAATGGTGAACCGTAGGCGATTTCCGACCTCGTCGGTGTTCGGCCGCCATGCACGAGCTCGCCGGAGCTACTCCGGTAGCTCCGTTGAGCTGGCGCCGTGTGGGCCACCCCCGGGCCACCACCTAGGTTACTGACCCATGGCCCCTAGTGGGCCCGCGGACCCCTGTTGACTGGTTTGACCCAGTCAATGTGCTGACTGGGCAACCCAGTGGCGCTGACATGCGGGCCCCACCGCATAATTATTTTACCTAAAACGTTTTTATAATTAAAATCACTTAGTTAGATAAATGAGGCACTGACAGGTGGGGTCCAGTAGTTAACTAACCTAATTTTAGTTAGTTTAATCTTCTGTTAGTCCACTGCCTATGACAGGTAGGACCCACTGGTCAGTTTGACCAGTCAGCGGGTCTGTTGACCTGCTGATGTCATGCTGACACTCTGCTAACGTCATAATTTCTTTTCTGTTAATTTCAATAATTCCAGAAAGTGGTTTAATCTTTAAATAATCATAGAAAATAAACCGTAACTCGGATGGAAATGTTTTCTACATGAAAGTTGCTCAGAAAAACATGACGAATCCGAATACGCGGTCCGTTCATCTGTCACATGCCTCTAGCATGCTGAACATGGAACCTTCCCCTCCGGTCATTTGTCTGACACAGGTTCGGAACCGGGAAAACATTCCCGGTTGACTTCCCCCCTCGCAGGTATCATGTAGCACCGCGTTATAACACGTCTAGCTCTGCCTGTTGTCCTGTTATGCTATGTTTGCTTTATATTTAATATTTCTTCCCCCTCTTCTCTCCGGTAGACCCCGAGACCGATGCCGCCCCTGTGATCGACTACGTCGACGACGACCCCTCGTTGCCAGAGCAACCAGGCAAGCCCCCCCTTTGATCATCCCGATATCGCCCATTCTATACTCTCATGCTTGCATTAGATTTTGCTACTGTTATTGTTTGCTCCTATTCTGATGCATAGCCTGCTTTTGTACCTGCTTATTGATACCTACCTGCTTATCCTAAACTGCTTAGTATAGGTTGGTTAGGTATCCATCAGTGACCCCCACACCTTGTCCTTGTTGCCCTTGCTTCATCATCGAAGACCCAATCAAGAGGGATCGAAGACCAGGCCCCGACACCGCACCTCATTTCCCCTTAGTTGCTCGACACTACTGGGATACTATCGAGTGCCGAGGGTGAGACCTCTACAGCACTTCTGATGTTAACCCTGTAGTGTAGCTATTCGGTCGTGGTCATCCAGGGTGATTTCCTCTTTAACCACTTCCGATACGACTCTGTCGTGCAGCCCCTCAAGTGTGAACCTCGGGGTGATTCCTCTTACGTTCACCTTGATGATTACATGGAGTGGAATTCACCGGGGGTGATTCCTTGGGTTTTCCCCTTGATGTTTGGACACACGGATACTTGCACTTTACAACTGTTACTTGGAAGGGCGGGTCGACCCTGAGGGGTACCCGCGAGTGATGTGGAGACGGGTTGACCTGGAGGGTATCCGAGAGCTGAATACGAGGCGTGGCTGGCCATTCTTAGTCCTTGCCGCAAGTCCTCGAGATGGGGCAACGGGGTCACATCTTTCGTGAGTCTCTGCTTGTTACCGCGCGTTCCTAATCCACTACGATTTGGATATTTGATCCGAGGGGCCTCTGGCCTGATAGCACTAACCATCACATGGGCATAGTATGGGCGCTCTGCGTCGTATGCATCAGCCGAAGCTTATTAGACGTCAGTGACTGAGTGGCGCGCGCCGGGTTGGACTGGTAAGCTCCTACCTTTTTTAGGGAGGTAGCTAGGTCTGCTCACCGGCCGCCCACGCAACGTGCAGGAGTTCCCGGGGGATGGCCCATGACCCCTGGGGGCATAGGTTTAGTCCGGCGTGCTGACCTCTCTATTAAGTCTAGGTCAGGTTGCGGCGTATTGTTTGGCCGAGGCCGGGCATGACCCAGGAAAGTGTGTCCAGCCGGAGTTAATCAAGCGTGGTGGGTAAGTTGGTGCACCCCTGCAGGGAAGAAAACATCTATCGATAGCCTGTCCTACGGTAACGGACGCTCGGAGTTGTATCCCGATCGATACAACTAGAACTTGATACTTGTGAAGAGAATTGGATGGTGATGAGAATTGGATTGTGATGATAACTAGATAGTAGGGCTCTGGGATTTCTTTCTCGCAGGGAGTCGAGAAAGGATCTCTGGCCGAGGTTGATAACACTAGTACTACTTTACTTTATGCTACTCTACTCCTCCTGTTTGCTGCAAGATGGTGGTTTCCAGAAGATGGTAGTCTTCGATAGGACTAGGCCTTCTCTCTATTCTGGCATTTCTGCAGCCCCGTCCACATATACAGCCTTCCTTTGATAATGTTGCATATGTAGTGTAGATCCTTGCTTGCGAGTACTTTGGATGAGTACTCACGGTTGCTTTGCTCCCCCTTTTCCCCCTTTCTTCTTCTTTTTGGTTGATGCAACCAGATGTCGGAGTCCAGGAGCCAGATGCCACCTTTGACGACTGCTACTACCCCGAGGGCGCCTACTACCACGTGGCGGAGACCGTCGATGACCAGGAGTAGTTAGGAGGCTCCCAGGCAGGAGGCCTTGCCTTTTCGGTCGATGTTGCTTTTGTGCTAGGCTTCTTAAGGCAAACTTGTCTAACTTATGTTTGTACTCAGATATTGTTGCTTCCGCTGACTCTTGTGTATTCGAGCTTATGTATTCGAGCCCTCGAGGCCCCTGGCTTGTAATATAAAGCTTGTGTTATTTTATTTTGTGTCTAGAGTTGTGTTGTGATATCTTCCCGTGAGTCCTTGATCTTGATCGTACACATTTGCGTGTATGATTAGTGTACGATTGAATCGAGGGCGTCACAAGTTGGTATTAGAGCCGACTGCCTGTAGGTATCCCCCTTTCCAACTCCTTGGCCGAAGTTGAGTCTAGTCTTTGAAAACTATTTTTACTAACATTGTTGTGTGGCTTACGGGCCCACATCACAATTGGGTGGTATTAGGATCTTTTATTCCTTGTCTATACTCTGGGACTCTGGTCTCTCTTCCATTCGGGTTAAACGAATTTACTAACTCTAACATTAGGCTATCGTACCCACTTCCTCCAGGAGAGCTCCGATATTATCGATGATCGCCTGCTGCACCAGAAGATTCTGAAGATACTCTATGATGTTCTCTCGAGACTTAGTGCTGTCGCTTTTGCTTTTCCCTTCCAATGATAACCCCCCCCCCCCCATGGATAACCACGTACACTTATCTTTCATACAATCAATTCCCTTTGATCTTGTTATTACAAGATGCCCCGAAATTCTCTTTATTACTTCGAGAATACTATGTGCCTACTGCTTTGCAGTTCCTTGCTACCTGAATACCCCTACGGATAATTTCTCGCACTTATCGAGTATCCACTCATCCCAAGTTGATTCATGTATTTCACAAAAGTCTTCGAAATACCATTCGATCTTCTGAAAGTCCTTAGTAGCCTATTGCTTTTGTTCTTCTTTACCTGCTTGCATTATGGCTAAGTCCATATGTCCAGCAATATTCCTTAAAATCCTTTGCGATTGTCGTCCTTATCCTATTCATTCAACATGTGTGCGAATGCACGCAATCATCAGTTGTTCCTTGTAAATTGTCCTTCTAGCTCAAATGTCATTCTAGACAGGAGATGGTTCTCGGTAAATCTAACCTTGATTGATCGCCCATCTAATCCTATTCAACTTACTCACACTTAATCAGAGCATCTGATTTTGATACACCGATCTAGATATCAAAATTCCTTTGTTAATTAAACTTTGAATTAGACAGTTGTTTCTATAATCTGTTCCTTTGCATTCTTTCCTTCTTCTGATTGAGTACTGATACTCACATCAGATCCATTGAGGATCGCCGAATCCTTTCTTGGATTATTATCCGGCAATGTCCTTCATATTCTAAAACTCGTGCGCTCTTCCCCTGATACATATTGCCTTCGGTAAATTGTATCCTCTCCTTTGTCAACCATGCTCTGCTATTGAGCTGATGTTATATGCTTTGGAACTTAGTGGTATATGTTCCTAAGATACCCCTACGGGTTGAATCTATGCCTTCACTAATCCGAGTAAACTCGAAAGAGATGTGAGTCATACTCTTCTGGTGCTTTACCAGATAAATCTTTCGCACTACAAATTCTTCGAAAACGAGGACTGAATGAAAGGTTATGCATTGAAGAAGTGGGAGTCGACCTTGAACTTTAGTGTTCATGCCCATGGGCCTGATGTAGAACGTATCATGGAAGCTGCTCGTAAAAACAATTACCCCTTGTTATAAGTTCATCTTGTATCGGTGGTTTGATCATTCATAACCGTGGTTCCGACCATAGTTTATCCTTAATTCCATTTCCTGGACAAGTTAAAATACTTGTCTCCTGCAAGTCATTTCACCTGTCCAACCTCTAATTTGACCTACCTTCAAGTATTGCCTCATGTTATCTCCAGGATATTGTGTCATTGCAGTACCTCTTGTAAATTCTTAATTGAAGTGTTACTCCATCACATCATTCCTAGCCTGACCGGCTATGTTTTTATCGTTCCGACTTTTAACTGTGCTACCTGGTCCTTATTCCTGGAGCACAACTTTTCGACGATGAGCGAAGCTTACGACGATCTTCCTCATCTTGTCATTCCACCTTGAGCAACAAGCTTGAATCCGAACTAGTGTCATATACGTGGTTCCAATAGCCTTTGCTTCATCATTCCTTTTGCTTGAGGTCGTTGCTGCTCGATGGCATCTTCATAGAGCCTATCGACAAAATTTGTCATGATCACCATCAATATATTGCATTATTCTAAGATATCAATCAAATTCTTGAGGGGAAATACCATCCTTAACCGTCGATGATTCGTGTTGTCATCGACACCATCCTTGACTTCCTGCCAATACCGACTTGGTCATGTTTTGTTTATATGTTACATTTCTTGACATTCTTGGAATTGTTCCTTTGTACTTCTTGTGACCTTCAGATTCAATCTTGCTTGAAACACCATGTTAATGTTACCTCAAAGCATGACTGTGGTATGCCGAACGACAACAAGAACATTGGAAGTGCATTGCCAAATGTGTCTTGGTCTATTACCCAAACACCATGGTATAGATAACATCATGAATTCCCTTGCCCTTTTTCCAAATGGTGATGTACTTGTTGATCTAACATGTATATCATGCTCTACTCTTCCTTGGGAAAAGATACCCTCCTAAATCTTGTGTATAAACACATTTTCCTTTCCATTGGTTTGCTTAACCTTTCTTGTGATATATATATGTTATAAGCAGAAATAATTCCCTGCTTATGGAAACACCTCGGTTTACAACTCTGTCAGTGTGACCTTGTTAATATTGCTGATGACATCCTGGTAACCCCCGATGGACGAGAACTTTGCCTATTGGTCCGCCTCGTTCAACGAGCAGGAAAATGGTTCTCTTCGTCCCTCGCCCTTGGTACCAACGTTGTTGCCAACATAATTGGCAGGCTATCCTCTGACCTGCCTTGCTATCATGGCCGTGCAAAATTTTAGCGCCTTCCTGCTTTTAACCCACACGGTGGGCCCATAACCCACAGTTCCACACGATCGAAACCCGACTCTCCTGTATATCTTTGATTCCGAAATATTCTTGCATTTGGCTTCGTATCATGTCACGAGCCACCCCCCAAGGGATGATCTATTCCTGATGCTCTGAACCCCTTCTCACACTGTTCAGGTATCGATCGATTGTCCATCCACTTGAAACTTCTTTTTGTACCTTCATATTTTGCTCTCGACGTTATTCTTAAATTTCAACTCGAGAGATACTTCTGTCACATTACCTGCATTGTTCACCAGACAATTAAACACATAAGGGTCAGTTCTCCCGAAGTTACTCTTTTCTTCCCCACTTAAATCTCGGGACGATATTTCTTATAGTGGAGGAGATTTGTAACACCCTCGGTGTCATGCCATAGTAATCCCCTGTTAATGGTGCCATGTCATCATGATACTATTGCCAATCTTCACTTGATCCAAGTCACAATACAAATTCAAATCCAATCTAAAGTCAAAAATTCATATTTGTCATACATGAAAACTAAAATGTTCATCATGTGCCAAATATTCCACAACTAATATTGGTGGTGAACCAACATTTTTGCAAAGGGTTTAAGTGGCCTAAACTACTTAAAACAGTGACCTAAGCAATAAATTAAATGCCTTTTTTTAATTTATAAAATTGGCAACTATTCCAAAAGCCTCCCAACCTTTTTGTGGCAGTGCCCTTTAATTCTTTGAAATTGTTTTGGCCAGTGGCATAATTTTGCAAAGTCATTATTGGCTAAAAAGAAAAGGCAAAAGCTGCTGGAAAAAGAAAAACAAAAAGAAAAGAAAATAAAGAGAAGCCCCTGCCTCCCTGGGCCTTAGACCATTGCACAGGCCGGCCCAGCTACCTCCTCGGTCGCTATCCCCTCCTTTTTCTTCTGTTCGACCGACCGAGC
>NC_041393.1:669305015-669318656 GCF_002162155.2 Triticum dicoccoides
ACGCCTTCGGCTCCCTCCCCACTCGCCCACTTGCCCCCTCTCTCCCTCGTCGCCTTCCCTTTCCAATCCAGATCCGCCTCGGCCATGCCTCTCCGTCACCGATCACTGCACTCCACCGCGGCCACCAGCCGGCCTTCGCCTCGCCGACGTGCCCCCAGGCTCTGCCTCGACCTCCTCATCCTCCCCGCCGAGCCACGCGGACCGGGACGGCCCTGCAGCATCGCTGCGGCCTCTTCTTCCTCCTCTGTTCCGATGAGCGCCGGCATCGAATTCGGCCACCTCGCGCCTCCCCGAGCACACTGCCACCTCCCTAGGGCTCCTGGTGAGCCACTGCGTCTTTCCCCTCCCTCTCCCGAGCTTTTCCGCTGCCATAGTCGCTGCTTCGCTAGCACCCGCACGCATCGCCGCCGACGAGCTCGCCGTCGTGGCCTTCGCTATTGTAACGCGCAGTCGAGCCTCGCATCGAGCTCCGGGAGCTCGTCCGAGTCCAACGCCACCACTAGCGCACCTCCTCGTTCCTCCTAGCGCCGTTTCCACACACGCCCGAAAGCCACCGCCGCCAAGCTCGACGCCGACGATGTTTCCGGCCTCCCCGGCGTAGTCTAGCAGCTCCACTCGACGCGGCTCCCTCCTAGCTTTCGAACGCAAGTCGTGGCACGTGAAATGGTGAACCGTAGGCGATTTCCGACCTCGTCGGTGTTCGGCCGCCACGCACGAGCTCGCCGGAGCTACTCCCGTAGCTCCGTTGAGCTGGCGCCGTGTGGGCCACCCCCGGGCCACCACCTAGGTTACTGACCCGTGGCCCCCAGTGGGCCCGCGGACCCCTGTTGACTGGTTTGACCCAATCAATGTGCTGACTGGGCAACCCAGTGGCGCTGACATGCGGGCCCTACCGCATAATTATTTTACCTAAAACGTTTTTATAATTAAAATCAATTAGTTAGATAAATGAGGCACTGACAGGTGGGGTCCAGTAGTTAACTAACCTAATTTTAGTTAGTTTAATCTTCTGTTAGTCCACTGCCTATGACAGGTAGGACCCACTGGTCAGTTTGACCAGTCAGCGGGTCTGTTGACCTGCTGATTTCATGCTGACACTCTGCTGACGTCATAATTTCTTTTCTGTTAATTTAAATAATTCCAGAAACTGGTTTAATCTTTAAATAATCATAGAAAATAAATCGTAACTCGGATGGAAATGTTTTCTACATGAAAGTTGCTCAGAAAAACATGACGAATCCGAATACGCGGTCCGTTCATCTGTCGCATGCCTCTAGCATGCTGAACATGGAACCTTGCCCCTCCGGTCATTTGTCTGACACAGGTCCGGAACCAGGAAAACATTCCCGGTTGACTTCCCCCCTCGCAGGTATCGTGTAGCACCGCATTATAACACGTCTAGCTCTGCCTGTTGTCCTGTTATGCTATGTTTGCTTTATATTTAATATTTTCCCCCTCTTCTCTCTGGTAGACCCCGAGACCGATGCCGCCCCTGTGATCGACTACGTCGACGACGACCCCTCCTTGCCAAAGCAACCAGGCAAGCCCCCCCTTTGATCATCCCGATATCGCCCATTCTATACTCTCATGCTTGCATTAGATTTTGCTACTGTTATTGTTTGCTCCTATTCTGATGCATAGCCTGCTTTTGTACCTGCTTATTGATACCTACCTTCTTATTCTAAACTGCTTAGTATAGGTTGGTTAGGTATCCATCAGTGACCCCCACACCTTGTCCTTGTTGCCCCTAATTCATCATCGAAGACCCGATCAACGGGATCGAAGACCAGGCCCCGATACCGCACCTCACTTTCCCCTTAGTTGCTCGACACTACTGGGATACTATCGATTGCCGAGGGTGAGACCTCTACAGCACTTCTGATGTTAACCCTGTAGTGTAGCTATTCGGTCGTGGTCATCGAGGGTGATTTCCTCTTTAACCACTTCCGATACGACTCTATCGTGCAACCCCTCAAGTGTGAACCCCGGGGGTGATTCCTCTTACGTTCACCTTGATGATTACATCGAGTGGAATTCACCGGGGGTGATTCCTTGGGTTTTCCCCTTGATGTTTGGACACACGGATACTTGGACTTTACAAATGTTACTTGGAAGGGCGGGTCGACCCTGAGGGGTACCCGCGACTGATGTGGAGACGGGTTGACCTGGAAGGTACCCGAGAGCTGAATACGAGGCGTGGCCGGGCATTCTTAGTCCTTGCCGAAAGTCCTCGAGACGGGGCAACGGGGTCACATCTTTCGTGAGTCTCTGCTTGTTACCGCGCGTTCCTAATCCACTACGATTTGGATATTTGATTCGAGGGGCCTCTGGCCTGATAGCACTAACCATCACGTGGGCATAGTATGGGCGTTCTGCGTCGTATGCATCAGCCGAAGCTTATTAGACATCAGCGACTGAGCGGCGCGCGCCGGGTTGGACTGGTAAGCTCCTACCTTTTTTAAGGAGGTAGCTAGGTCTGCTCACCGACCGCCCATGCAACGTGCAGGAGTTCCCGGGGAGATGGCCCATGACCCCTGGGGGCATAGGTTTAGTCCGGCGTGCTGGCCTCTCTATTAAGTCTAGGTCGGGTTGCGGCGTATTGTTTGGACGAGGCCGGGCATGACCCAGGAAAGTGTGTCCGGCCGGAGTTAATCAAGCGTGGTGGGTAAGTTGGTGCACCCCTGCAGGGAAGAAAACATCTATCGATAGCCTGTCCTACGGTAACGGACGCTCGGAGTTGTATCCCGATCGATACAACTAGAACTGGATACTTGTGAAGAGAATTGGATGGTGATGAGAATTGGATTGTGATGATAACTGGATAGTAGGGCTCTGGGATTTCTTTCTCGCAGGGAGTCGAGAAAGGATCTATGGCCGAGGTTGATAACACTAGTACTACTTTACTTTATGCTACTCTACTCCTCCTCTTTGCTGCAAGATGGTGGTTTCCAGAAGATGGTAGTCTTCGATAGGACTAGGCCTTCTCTCTATTCTGGCATTTCTGCAGCCCCGTCCACATATACAGGCTTCCTTTGATAATGTTGCATATGTAGTGTAGATCCTTGCTTGCGAGTACTTTGAATGAGTACTCATGGTTGCTTTGCTCCCCCTTTTCCCCCTTTCTTCTTCTTTCCGGTTGATGCAACCAGATGTCGGAGTCCAGGAGCCAGATGCCACCTTTGACGACTGCTACTACCCCGAGGGCGCCTACTACCATGTGGCAGAGACCGTCGATGACCAGGAGTAGTTAGGAGGCTCCCAGGCAGGAGGCCTTGCCTTTTCGATCGATGTTGCTTTTGTGCTAGCCTTCTTAAGGCAAACTTGTCTAACTTATGTCTGTACTCAGATATTGTTGCTTCCGCTGACTCTTGTGTATTCGAGCTTATGTATTCGAGCCCTCGAGGCCCCTGGCTTGTAATATAAAGCTTGTGTTATTTTATTTTGTGTCTAGAGTTGTGTTGTGATATCTTCCCGTGAGTCCTTGATCTTGATTGTACACATTTGTGTGTATGATTAGTGTACGATTGAATCGAGGGCGTCACATAAAAGAATACTACAAAAAATGGAATTAAGGTTGCATCATATTATTGATCATCTTTATAATATCTTTCTTGAAAATGATGGTTCAGAAAATTGTTCTTAATTGATTGAAGAAGAATTTAATAAAATGATTGGCATGAATGATGAGCATGATTGCAATGTTGTTAGTATGAATTCTTTGAATATCCAAAATGCTAATGATGAGTGCACTAGCCATGATAATGATGTCTCCTATAAGAATGTCATTTTTTGTGGAGTAAATTGGGAGTGCACACACACACACCAAAAAGGGAAGATAGATTTTGTAAGAAGCATAAATATTTAAAAACGAAATAGTTTCCAGAGAGGCTAGATGATTGTGCTGAAAGATTCAATATCTTTTGCCATCCTTGTGAACTTTGCAATGAACATGGTCATTTATAGCTCCAATGCTATTTGCTTCATGATAAAATTGTGTCCAAAAATTGTGATAACTTGATTACCCTTGAGCATCATAAAGAGCTTAGTCTTCTTTTAGGGTATGAAGAAATGAAATGAATAACTAAGGATGTTCCAAAATTTAATCTCAATAGAATTCTTGATTTTGATCTAGAGGAAATTTATATGTTTTGTGTGGTAAATTGCATTGAGAATCCTTATGTTGCCAACTATCTGAAAACAAGAAAACAAATAGAGCATGAAGAGAGTACTAATCAAAGGGAAAATATTTCCCAATACCCTCCTAGTGTTTATGATGAATCAGGTAACGAGGAGCTTCCTATCCAATCAATCTATTCAACAAGATGGTCAGGAAAAAATGATTAGACCCACACGTGAGGTGGTGAAGAAGAAAAAGAAAAGACAAAAAAGTAGAGGTAAAAAGGTCACTCTCCCAAGTAATATTGCTCCTATCACCATTGTGCCTCATGAAAGTGAATCAAATATGTTGATGGAGGATGATGATATTGAGTATGATTTTGTGATGCCTACTACTTGTTGTGATGATTATGATTGGGAAGACAATGATGTCTCTTATGATATTAAAAATCTTTTTGGCGCTTGCTTGGAAGAATATGATAATAATGTTTGATATACTATTGGTGCCACTCATGCTATTGATAAGAATGATTATGATGATATGCAAAACCACAAGGTTGGGGATGCTATGTTTGATGAGTATGAAATGTTTGAAGATTAATTTGCTGAAAAAAATGCTTGTCCTTAGCTTGGGTATGCTCTGCATAATGAATATGATCCTTTGATTCCTTCTACTTTTGATAAGAAAAATTATTATGATGATAGCATGCCTCCTATTTATGATGATTACAATGATGAAAGTGGGTTTGGAAAAGTGTCAACTCTAGGTAGTAGTGATCCCACTATTTTGGAGGGTGTTGAATCTTATTACAATATTGATGAAAGTGGATTTGGACAGGTCATGACTTTATTTAGTGATACATCCACTATTTTGGAAGAGGTTTCAATTGACTATGATGAGAACAAAGTTGCTACTTATGATGATTATTATGATGACATGTATGCCATAAAGAGTAATAAATTATCTATGCTTTTGGATCATGAAAAGAATGCTTTATGTGATGGTTATATGGATGAATCTATTCATGATGCTACTGAAAATTATTATGAGAGAGGAACTTATGATTAACTCCGCCTATGTTGTCTCAACATAGCCGGTCCCAAGCCCGGGTAAAGGAGTAGGGTTGTGATAGGCTTGGCAAGCCAACGTAAAAACTCAGCCACTCTTACGGAGATGAAACCCAAAACATTTTCATTGGGGCATAACCCTCTCAGCGCGCGCCACATCGGAACCCGGGTGTGGTGGAAAATGGGCAAGGGCCGGGCCGTCACCCCCCAAGTGGCGCGCCGTATCTTGATCCGGATACGGTGGCAAGTAAGCGAGGATCGGGTCGTCGCATCCTTAGTGGCGCGCTACATCGGTGCCCGGATGTAGTGGAAAATGAGCAAGGGTCTTCGCATTTGACTCGACGACTGCGAAGGGTAAGCAAGCTAGCCGAGCCTAGGAGAGGATTCGCTTAGGTAGCTGGAACGTAGGGTCTCTGACAGGGAAGCTTCGGGAGCTAGTTGATGCAGCGGTGAGGAAAGGTGTTGATATCCTTTGCGTCCAAGAAACCAAATGGAGAGGACAGAAGGCGAAGGAGGTGGAGGATACCGGCTTCAAGCTGTGGTACAAGGGGACGGCTGCAAACAGAAATGGCATAGGCATCTTGATCAACAAGAGCCTCAAGTATGGAGTAGTAGACGTCAGGAGACGTGGGGACCGGATTATCCTGGTCAAGCTGGTAGTTGAGGACTTGGTTCTCAATGTTATCAGCGCGTATGCCCCGCAAGTAGGCCACAATGAGAACACCAAGAGGGAGTTCTGGGAAGGCTTGGAAGACATGGTTAGGAGTGTACCGATTGGTGAGAAGCTCTTCATAGGAGGAGACCTCAATGGCCATGTGGGTACATCTAACACAGGTTTTGAAGGGGCGCATGGGGGCTTTGGCTATGGCATCAGGAATCAAGAAGGAGAAGATGTCTTAAGCTTTGCTCTAGCCTACAACATGATTGTATCTAACACCCTCTTTAGAAAGAGAGAATCACATCTAGTGACTTTTAGTAGTGGCCAACACTCTAGCCAGATTGATTTGATCCTCTCGAGAAGAGAAGATAGGCGTGCGTGCCTAGACTGTAAGGTGATACCTGGGGAGAGTGTTGTACCCCAGCATAAGCTGGTGGTTGCTGACTTCCGCTTTTGGATTCGTGTCCAGCGGGATAAGCGTGCCAAGGTCACTAGAACAAAGTGGCGGAAGCTCAAGGGGGAGGTAGCTCAGGTGTTCAAGGAGAGGGTAATTAAGGAGGGCCCTTGGGAGGAAGGAGGGGATGCGGACAATGTGTGGATGAAGATGGTGACTTGCATTTGTAAGGTGGCCTCGGAGGAGTTTGGAGTGTCCAAGGGAAGGAGAAGTTAAGATAAGGATACCTGGTGGTGGAATGATGATGTCCAGAAGGCGATTAAAGAGAAGAAAGATTGCTTCAGACGCCTATACCTGGATAGGAGTGCAGACAACATAGAGAAGTACAAGATGGAGAAGAAGGCCGCAAAGCGAGCTGTTGGTGAAGCAAGGGGTCGGGCATATGAGGACCTCTACCAATGGTTAGGCGCGAAGGAAGGTGAAAGGGACATCTATAAGATGGCCAAGATCCGGGAGAGGAAGACGAGGGATATTGGCCAAGTCAAATGCATCAAGGATGGAGCAGGCCAACTCTTGGTGAAGGATGAAGAGATTAAGCATAGATACGGGAGTACTTCGACAAGCTGTTCAATGGGGAGAATGAGAGTTCTACCATTGAACTGGACGACTCCTTTGATGAGACCAGCATGCGTTTTGTGCGGCGCATCCAGGAGTCTGAGGTGAAGGAGGCTTTAAAAAGGATGAAAGGAGGCAAGGCGATGGGCCCTAATTGTATCCCCTTTGAGGTGTGGAAAGGTCTCGGGGACATAGCGATAGTATGGCTAACCAAGCTTTTCAACCTCATTTTTTGGGCAAACAAGATGCTAGAAGAATGGAGACGGAGTATATTAGTACCAATCTTCAAGAACAAGGGGGATGTTCAGAGTTGTACTAATTACCGTGGAATTAAGCTGATGAGCCATACAATGAAGCTATGGGAGAGAGTCATTGAGCACCGCTTAAGAAGAATGACAAGCGTGACCAAAAATCAGTTTGGTTTCATGCCTGGGAGGTCGACCATGGAAGCCATTTTCTTGGTACGACAACTTATGGAGAGATATAGGGAGCAAAAGAAGGACTTGCATATGGTGTTCATTGACTTGGAGAAGGCCTATGATAAGATACCGCGGAATGTCATGTGGTGGGCCTTGGAGAAACACAAAGTCCGAGCAAAGTACATTACCCTCATCAAGGACATGTACAATAATGTTGTGACAAGTGTTCGAACAAGTGATGTCGACACCGATGACTTCCCGATTAAGATAGGACTGCATCAGAGGTCAGCTTTGAGCCCTTATCTTTTTGCATTGGTGATGGATGAGGTCACAAGGGGTATACAAGGAGATATCCCATGGTGTATGCTCTTTGCGGATGATGTGGTGCTAGTTGACGATAGTCGGACGGGGGTAAATAGGAAGTTAGAGTTATGGAGACAAACCTTGGAATCGAAAGGGTTTAGGCTTAGTAGAACTAAAACCGAGTACATGATGTGCGGTTTCAGTACTACTAGGTGTGAGGAGGAGGAGGTTAGCCTTGATGGCCAGGTGGTACCTCAGAAGGACACCTTTCGGTATTTGGGGTCAATGTTGCAGGAGGATGGGGGTATTGATGAAGATGTGAACCATCGAATCAAAGCCGGATGGATGAAGTGGCGCCAAACTTCTGGCATTCTCTGTGACAAGAGAGTGCCACAAAAGCTAAAAGGCAAGTTCTACAGGACGACGGTTCGACCCGCAATGTTGTATGGCGCGGAGTGTTGGCCGACTAAAAGGCGACATGTTCAACAGTTAGGTGTGGCGGAGATGCGTATGTTGAGATGGATGTGTGGCCACACGAGGAAGGATCGAGTCCGGAATGATGATATACGAGATAGAGTTGTGGTAGCACCAAGTGAGGAGAAGCTTGTCCAACATCGTTTGAGATGGGTTGGGCATATTCAGCGCAGGCCTCCAGAAGCTCCACTGCATAGCGGACGGCTAAAGCGTGCGGAGAATGTCAAGAGAGGGCGGGGTCGACCGAATTTGACATGGGAGGAGTCTGTTAAGAGAGACCTGAAGGATTGGAGTATCGACAAAGAGCTAGCTATGGACAGGGGTGCGTGGAAGCTTGCTATCCATGTGCTAGAGCCATGAGTTGGTTGTGAGATCTTATGGGTTTCACCTCTAGCCTACCCCAACTTGTTTGGGACTAAAGGCTTTGTTGTTGTTGTTGTTGTTGTTGTTGTTGTTGTTGTTGTTGTTGTTGTTGTTGTTGTTGTTGTTGTAGAGGAACTTATGATTCATGATGCTCTTGTTATGCTTCAATCTTTATCTTTTATGTGAGCATCATTGAATTCATCATTACTAGCTAAAAGGCATTAAAGAAAAGCGCTTGTTGGGAGACAACCCAACACTTTTACCTATTGTTTTTGTATCTTCACATGATTAGGCTACTGTAGTAATCATGTTTTATTGTCTTTGTTTCAATAAAGTGCCAAGTAAAGCCTTTGGGATCAAGTTGGGTGATAGTTGATTTGATCTTGCTGAAAAACAGAAACTCTTGCGCTCACAAAAATAGCTCTTATTTTTAACAGAAGAATGCTTTGAGTTGATTCTTTTTGCAGAAGATTAATATATAAATTTCTCACGTGTTCCAATTTTTTTTCTTAATTTTTGGAGTAGCAGAAGTATGTTTTGAGTACAGATTACTACAGATTGTTCTGTTTTTGACAGATTCTTCAATGCATAGTTTGCTTGTTTCCTTGTTTCTATGGCTTATATTGATCAATATAATTTGTGGAAATTATATGCTACAGTAGGCATTATGTGGAAAAAATTATGAATCTTGTCTTTGACAGTACCAAAAGTGAAATGGTTTGCTCTTTATTATACTAACCTATCTCACAAGGTTTCGTTAAGTTTTGTGTGATTGAAGTTTTCATGTTTTGGGTGAGATGTCGATATGAGGAGAATAAGGAGTGACAAGACCCTAAGATTTGGGATTCCCAAGGCACCCCCAATGTAATATTCAAGGAATATCCAAGCAACTAAGCTTGGGGATGCCCCGGATGGCATCCCCTCTTTCGTGTCCAACATTATCGGTAACCTCACTTGGAGCTATGTTTTCATTCGTCACATGATATGTGTTTTGCTTGGAGCATCAATTTATTTTGCTAGTATTTGCTTGCTGTTATTTCGAATAATGTTTTGCATCTTTTATTTCAATAAAAGTGGCAATGATAGCCTTTGCCATGCTTATTTTGCAAGTATACTTGTTGCTGTTTGAAAACAGAAAGTTAATCGATGTTGCAAAAATTCCCTAGAAAAGTATATGATAAATTTTTGAAACTTTTTGCAAAATAAGATCTGATAAATTTTCTACAGTTTAGTATTTTTCTCATAATTTTTGGAGTTAGGGAAGTATGATGAGTCTTGCATTCTTTACAGACTGTACTGTTTTGGCAGATTGTTGTTATGTTTGCATTGTTTGTATATGTTTGCTTGTTTAATGATTCTATTTGAGGATAGGAGTATTAAATATGCAGATTCATTTAGTATGAAATGCTGAATAATAATTTTAGTGATTTGCTATAGTAGAGAATGATAAGGTTTTGCACTGATTTATACTAACTTATCTCACGAGTTCTTGTTGAGTTTTATGTGGATGAAGTTTTTGAGATTTAGGGAAACCGTGATATAATAGGAATTAAGGAGACACAAAAGCTCAAGCTTGGGGATGATCAAGGCATCCCAAGCTAATATTTCAATAAGTCTCAAGCATCACCTTTCTTCTTCAACAATTATCGGTTAGTATCGGTTGAGACTAAGTTTTTGCTTCTTCACATGAGTTGTGCTACTCTTGAAATGTACATTTATTTTCATTTTGCTTGTTGTTTTAATAATATACTTAGACCTGAAAGTTTTTAAATAAAATATAGTCCTCAAATAGGAGGCTAGGTAAGCGGCATTCACATCCTGTCAACAAGCTCTTCTCTATGGAATTGCTCTAGTGCTTCACTTATATCATATGAGTAAATTGTTCAATAAATTGAATGTTATGAACTTGAAATCATATCATGCCTAGTGGTAGCTTCAAACTGGGTTTAGGAAGCTAAAGCTTTTGAAGCTTGACAATCACAATATAGGGTATACAAGAAATTCACGAATAATTAGTATAAGGAAAGAACTTTCACATGCAAATATACTATCTTGGAAATCTTTTGTGATTGTGAGCACCCATCAAAATATTATATGCCAAAATTGTTGACATTGGACAAGGAAGACAACGTAATGATTTATATTTGTTCATATTCACATAGAAGTTATATTTTCATAGATCCTTCAACATGTGGTGCCTGCCCCCCATCTTTGCTAGCCAAAAATTCCGCACCAAGTAGAGATACTACTTGTACATCAAAAAACCCTTAAACCCAAATCTTGTTTTGAGAGTCCACCATACCTACCTAAGGATTGAGCAAGATCCTTCAAGTAAGTTTTCATCGGTGCAATAAGGCAATAAAAATTGCTTCCAAAAGTGTTAGATCATTTAGTGTAAGAGAAAATTGAGCGTTGTACGAACTTGTGATGGCAAAGAATAAAAGAGACAGACTGCAGAATAAAGTTTGCTATCATAAGGGGCAATATAACGTGACGTTCTTTTGCACTAAGGGGTTGAGCATACAAACAAATAAGCGCATGGCAACCTCTACTTCCCTCTGCGAAGGGCCTATCCTTTACTTTTATGTATTTACTTTTATGCAAAGAGTCAAAGTTTTTCTCTCTATTCCTTTTTATTTTTCTCCTTTGGCAAGCATCATGTGGTGAGGAAAGATCTAGGCACATATATCCAGTTGAATATGGGTAGCATGAGTTGTTATTGTTGGCATCACCCAAAGTTGAATACGTTGGAAGACGAAATTATAAGCCCCTATCTTTCTATGTGTCCGGTTGAAATGTTTTGCTCATGTGTATGCGGTGAGTGTTAGCAATCATAGAAGACTATAAGATGGTTGAGTATGTGGAGCTCTTACATAGACTCTGTTGAATAAGTTGAATTGCAATTGCTTGGTGACTGAGAACATAGGTTGTTAAGTTTCTAGAGAGTTCATTATTTGAACCTTAACATGTGAATTGGTTGCTACTATAACATGAGAAGTTTTATAAGAAAGAATTGTTGTTATGATGCTAAAAAAAGTGATTGAAATTATCATTGATCAAACTTATGCACTTTGCTAGCATTCACACTTCATAAATTATTTCTTTTATTATTTACCTACTCAAGGACGAGTAGGAATTAAGCTTGGGGATGCTGATACGTCTCCAACGTATCAATAATTTATGAAGTATTCATGCTGTTATTTTATCATTCTTGGTTGTTTTACAATCATTTTATAGCAACTTTATATCATTTTTTGGGACTAACCTATTGACCTAGTGCCCAGTGCCAATTGTTGTTTTTTGCTTGTTTTTTACGTCGCAGGAAATGAATATCAAACGGAGTCCAAACGCAACAAAACTTTACAGAGATTTTTTTGGACCAAAAGGAACCCAATGGGCCTGAGCTACACCTAGGGGGTGCCCCGAGGGGGCACAACCAACCAGGGTGCCCTAGGGCGCCCTGGCATGCCCAGGTGGGTTGTGCCCACCTCGATGGCCTCCCGCACATCCTCTTTGCACTATAAATTTCCAAATATTCGGAAACCCTTCGCGGTTAACCTAGATCAGAATTTCCGCCGCTGCAAGGTCTATGTATCCGTGAAAACCAATCTAGAACCCATTCTGGCACCATGCCGGAGGGGGAAATCATCTCCGGTGACCATCTTCATCATCCCGACGGCCACCACGATGAGGAGGGAGTAGTCCACCCTCGGGGCTGAGGGTTTGTACCAGTAGCTATGTGTTTGATCTCTCTCTCTCTCTCTCTCTCTCTCTCTCTTGTGACCTATATCATGGGCTTTATAAATATAGTTAGATCATATGATGTTTCTCCCCTCTATACTCTTGTTATGACGAATTGAATCTTTACCCTTCAAAGTTTTGTTTTGTCGGATTGAATATTCAGAGATGAGAACACATGATATATGTCTTGCAATATGAATACTTGAGGTGACAATGAGGTATCTTATTGATTCACTTGATATATGTTATGTCATTCAACTCGCGGATTCCAGCGGTGATATTGGGGTAATCTATGCATAGGGGTTGATGCACGTTTTTCTCTGACGGAAACTTTGGGGTCTCTTTATAGTTCTTTGTGTAGATTGAGTATTATGAATATGAATTTCCTTTGGTGTTATTCTAGTACGAAATCTAGGATAGATCTAACAGAAAAAATAGCTTTTTGTTGTTTTAGTACGAACTCTTGAATAGATCGAACAGAAAGAATAGCTTTGAGGTGGTTTCGTGACCTACAAACAATTCCTATCTTTTGTTCTCCAATAATAGGAACTCGGGAGTGATTATTTATTGCACTTTGAGGGATAATCATATGATTCAACTATGTTAGCATTGTTGAGAGGTTGCACTAGTGAAAGTACGGACCCTGGGCCTCATTTTTAAGCATTGCAACACTGTTTTTGTGCCCGTTTACTATTTGCTACCTTGCTGTTTTTATTTATTCAGATTATAAAAATGTATTTCTACCATCCATATTATACTTTTATCACCATCTCTTCGCCGAACTAGTGCACCTATACAATTGGCCATTGTATTGGGTGTGTTGGCGACACAAGAGATTTCTTGTATTTGGTTGCAGGGTCGTTTGAGAGAGACAATATTCATCCTACACCTCTCACGGATTGATAAACCTTAGGTCCCTACAAAACTCTGTGCTTGGAGGCCCAACACGTTTCTACAAGAATAAAGTTGTGTAGTAGACATCAATGGGCACCAAAGGACAGCAACATAACCACAAGCAAATTAAACCAATCATAGCAATTCACCAATCACCGATAGGACAACAAAAATCTACTTAGACGTCATAGGATGGCAACACATCATTGGATAATAAATCATAAAGCACCATGTTCAAGTAGAGGGTATAGTGGGTAGCGAGAGAGTGGACCACTTTAGATAGATGGGGGAAGGTGATGAAGATGTTGGGGAAGATGGCGGAGGTGTTGGTGTAGGTCCCCGCCACACAATGATTGTCCCGGTGGCGTTCTGGCGCTAACGGGAGAGAGGGGGAGAGAGCCCTCCTCCTCCTCCTCCTCCTCCTCCTCCTTCTTCTTCTTCTTCTTCTTCTTCTTCTTCTTCTTCTTCTTCTTCTTCTTCCTTGACCTCCCCCCTAGATGGGAGGAGGTTTTCCCCCTCTGTTCCTTGGCCTCCATGGCGGCAGATGGGCGGGAGCCCCTCCAAGATTGGATCTCTCTCTCTCTCTCTCTCTCTCT
>NC_041393.1:669319199-669340295 GCF_002162155.2 Triticum dicoccoides
CTCTGTTTTCTTTTGTTTTAGCGCTCCCAGATTCTAGACTTTCACCATTTCTTAAATTCCCGGAGATCTGTAACTCCGATTGGGCTGAAATTTTAACACGACTTTTATCCTGATATTAGCTCTCTTGCAGCAAGAGAAGGGCTTTAACCGCCTTACGGGGTGGCCACAAGCCCCCGGCCACGCCCAGGGTAGGGGCGCACCTCTAGGGCTTGTGGGCCCCTCGGGCATCATCTCGCATTGATTCCAACTCCCAAAAATCGCACATATTCCAAAAAATCTCCTTAAGTATTTATCGCGTTTAGACTTCATTTGGTATGGATATTCTTTGAAAGAAAAAACATGTAACAAATAGGCACTAGCACTGGGCACTGGATCAATATGTTAGTCCCAAAAATAGTATCAAAAGTTGCCAAAAGTATATGAAAGTTGTAGAATATTTGAATGAAACAATCAAAAATTATAGATACGACGGAGACTATATATTGATATATAGATTCTGGAGAAACATATAATCGGAAGACTACAACTGTCGACATCCATTTCTCAACTGGATTGAAAAAACCTTTCAAATGATACAGATCCAAAGACCATGGCCATGGCAAAGTGTGAACAACACTCAGACTGAACTCAAGCAAAGGATACAATCTAGGTAGAAATAGTCTTACTCAATAATGGGAAGGTATTCATATGCAATACCTACATCAGTTTTGTTCTGGATATAGAATTGAGAACAATGAGGTGGTGAAACATAGAGCAAGTATTGTAGCACAAGGGTTCACGCAGATACCCAATATTCTCTAGAGGTGGAATCTCTTTCCAATATATTATATCAGTGGCAGTACAAAATCATCTATATATGCAGTTGATAGATGTAGTCATCACAAATTTATATGGATCACTAGATTCTGACATAGATGGTTCCCGTTGGAATCTCACTTCTGAATCGAAATGCAAAATGCAGCATACGTTGTGTAAAATCAGTAAGTCACTATACAACTTATTGTTGTCGGTATTATTTTTGGTACAACCAACGTAGTGAGTTCCTTAACACAAGGATTACTCCTACACTAATGATTACCCATACATATTAAACAAGTGATCATCCAAATGACGAAATTTGAGAGGAAGGATCTGGATAATACCTCGAGAACCTTCACTCATACATTATGGTACATTATATTGTCTATATCCAAAATATATTGGAGAAATTCATTGTGGACAAATCTTATGCATTCGTAACTCGCATGACTTCGTTCTCTAGACGTAGAGAAAGATCCATAAAAACCATGAGTTGATGGGAATGCGATATTGGCACATAGAGTTCCATATCCTAATGCCATTGGACCCACCACACATAATTGGTTGGGGCTCAAGAACAACTTTCGATATCTCCAAGACATCAAACATTTTGTCCTAATCTTTTAGTTTTAGAGAAATCTGGACACCAATATCATTGGATACATCATCAGATCCCTACTATGTCAGATCATAGACAAAGTTTGTGTTCCTGCTAGGTGTGGTAGCCATCCCATGAAAGTCTTTGAAACAGACCTTAAATGGCTACATCCACCAACCATTATCTCTAATATAATATTGCTTGTGTTGCCCGCATGCAAACATGTTACATAATAAGAAATATCACTATATTGCATATCTTGCAAGTCAAATTATGTGACTGATTTGTTCACCAAGTCCCTACCGTTATATTCCAGAAATATATTCATGAAATTGGTATGTGACGGCTTCAATTTTGCAAGAATCAAGGGGAGTATATTCCTGAATTGTTCATGTTCAATGCATCATATCATACTCGTTTTTCCTTCATGAGTTTACAATACAGGTTCTCATAAAGGTTTTAATGAGGTAATATATCAACATGGGATAATATGCCATACTTTCAGTTTTCCCCACTGGGTTTTTAGGAAAGTACACGACATATTTATTGTCACCTAAACTCTATGAGTGTTCCTGTATTGAGTTAAAAAAGAGACAATAACCATTATATATTGTATAATTTTTCTCCTAATATTTTTCCCACTAGGTTTAAAGGAGTTATAGCAACATATATGCAATATTCTCCTCATATTTTTCCCATGGGGTTTTTGGAGGAGTCTTTCCCAATATGCTTGTGATCAAAGATAAAACAAAGGATTCTCAAGATCGCATACGAAATTCCCAAGAAGATGCCGATACACAAGAAGCTTGTGATGCCCCCGATTCAATCGTACACTAATCATACACGCAAATGTGTACGATCAAGATCAGGGACTCACGAGAAGATATCACAACACAACTCTAGACACAATTTAAAATAACACAAGCTTTATATTACAAGCCAGGAGCCTCGAGGACTCGAATACATAAGCTCGAATACAAACGAGTTAGCGGAAGCAACAATATCTGAGTACAGACATGATTTAAACAAGTTTGCCTTAAGAAGGCTAGCACAAAAGAAACATTGATTGAAAAGGCAAGGCCTCTTGCCTGGGAGCCTCCTAACTACTCCTGGTCGTCGGCGTCCGTCACGTGGTAGTAGGCACCCTCGGGGAAGTAGCAGTCGTCAAAGGTGGCATCTGGCTCCTGGACTCCACCATCTGGTTGCAACAACCAGAAAGAAGAAATAAGGGGGAAAAGGGTAGTAAAGCAACCGTGAGTACACATCCAAAGTACTCGCAAGCAAGGATCTACACTATTTATGCATCGGTATCAATGAAAGGGGGGTAGTATCTGTGTACTAACTGCAGAATGCCAGAATAAGAGGGGGAGAAGCTAGTCCTATCGAAGACTAGCATCTTCTGGAAACCGCCGTCTTGCAGCAAGAGGAGG
Organism: Triticum dicoccoides; assembly: GCF_002162155.2. Classification (NCBI taxonomy): domain Eukaryota; kingdom Viridiplantae; phylum Streptophyta; class Magnoliopsida; order Poales; family Poaceae; genus Triticum; species Triticum dicoccoides. Next base: position 669,322,026 of record NC_041393.1, read on the forward strand.
GAGTAGAGTAGTATAACACAAGTCATATTTATGTTGTTGTCAACGCCCCGGGATCCTTTCTCGACTCCCGGAGCTACATGTCCATTTCATGCCTCAGCATCCAGTTCTAGTTGTATCGATCGGGATACAACTCCGAGTGTCCGTTACCATAGGACAGGCTACGATAGATGTTTTCTTCCCTGCAGGGGTGCACCAACTTACCCACCATGCTCGATTAACTCCGGCCGGACACACTTTCCTGAGTCATGCCCGGCCTCGGCCAAACAATACGCCGCAACCCGACCTAGGCTTAATAGAGATGTCAGCACATCGGTCTATATCCTAAGCGCACAGGGATCATGGGCCCATCGCCCTTTGCACTCCTGCACATTGCATACGCGGCCGGTGAGCATACCTAGCTACCTCCTTAGAAAGGCAGGTGCTTACGCACTCCAACCCAGTGCGTGCCGCTCAGTCGCTGACGTCTAATAAGCTTCGGCTGATGTATACAACGCAGAACGCCCATACTATGCCCACATGATGGTTAGTGCTCCAGGCCATAGGCCTCTCGGATCAAATATCCAAATCGTAGTGGATTAGGAACGCGCGGTAATAAGCAGAGACTCACGAAAGATGTGACCCCGTCACCCCGTCTCGAGTGATGAAGTCATATACCTAGGGTAGGGTCATGAACCTGTCCAAAGTACCCTTCCCAAGGACATCTTTAGAAGAAGCTACCTTCCAGTCGACCAAGAGGGATTCCACTCGACGAACTCGAAGACACTCGACCATGAAGACTCACTCGACCACCAGGAGATCAAGAGCCACTCTATATCTAAACGGTCTGTAATTAATTAGTCTTTATGGCCATGATGACACTTTATGTAAGGCGTTACCTGTAACGCCAGGCCTTAATGTACTTTAAACCCTCCGCTACGTGGGCTAGCTGGGTCCTGGCAGACACTATATAAGCCACCCCCCTCCACTGGCAGAGGGGTTCGCACCCCTGTAGCTCATACACATATAATCCAGTCGGCCTCCTCCGGGCTCCGAGACGTAGGGCTGTTACTTCCTCCGAGAAGGGCTTGAACTCGTAAATCCCTTGTGTATACAACTACTCCACGGCTAGGATCTTGCCTCTCCATACCTACCCCCCATTCTACTGTCAGTCTTAGTACCACGACAGTTGGCGCCCACCGTGGGGCCGGTGTCTTAGTGACTTGTTGGAGAAGTTGCATTTGTTCCGATCGCCTTCATCATGGTTTCTGGCGGAGTTCTGGTCGAGGGTCGCGAGATCTGTCTCGTCGCGCTCACGTTCATCGCCGATGACTCCGCTTGGCTCCAGCAGGCTCCGCTCGACATCGACGAACTTCTCGTCCGCGGGGCGACGCACTTTCATGCGTGTGTCTGCGGCGTCCTACTGCGGCAACCGTCGACTCTGTATCGGTCAACTCCTGTGTCGTCCTCCCTCCCTGTCTCCCACCAGCGCAAGCGCTCTGGTCGGTCGAGGCTCCAGCGGTGGGTGAGACACGTAGTGGCTCACCAATCGGCCACCACCCAAGTCGCGGCAATCGAGCCCGACGAATCTCTCTACGACCTGTTCGATCTGTCGACTGGCTCCGTAGAGACTGCATCCGAGTGCGACATCAGTGATCCAGCGGCGGAGGTTCTGATGGTCAATGGGCCTCGTAGTCCTCTCGGCTTCCCCCGCACCGACGGGATGGACGGCGGAGGCGACCCCACTCAGGTCCACGAGGAATATCAACCCGAGCCGCTCACTTCTCTGCAAAGGGAGGATCTTCGCCGCCAGAACATGGATGCCCTGCATACTCCCATCGCGGGAGAAACTCCTGAGGCTCGTGCCTTGGAAGAGGTGCGTTTGGCCAACTTGGCTGAACGCACTCGACTAGAGAACCTCCAGCGAGCACTCGACGAGCGTGCGCGGCAACGAGTACCCGACTCCAGTCGATGTCAACTCTTTCCACAACCAACTCAGGTATATCGAACCCCGATTCAGAATCTAGCAGCTGCGGCCTGTATAGCAGAGTCAATTCAGCCCTCTCAGTCGGAGGCTGGCAGAGGCTTGATGCAGATCCGGGATTTGCTCCGGGCAGCAGGGGATCAGAATTCAGCTGTGTCACAGTCATGCAACAGGATTCACAGTCGATCCGTCGCTGCGAATACAGTCCAGTCGGCTCATAGCCCAATATCGCCTCCGCGGCGTGAGGGACGTGGAGGTCAACGTGATCAGTATGATGACCGATTCGATCGCGATGATCGGCGTCGAGTGCCCACTCCTCCCCCAAGGGGTGGGTCTTATGCCCCTCGGCAGCAAGATGACAGGCATCAACACAGTGTTGGGAGGAGAGCTCCGGTCGACCCTAGGGAACCAGGCTTTGATGCGAGATCCATCATCGTGGAAGGCTTGGTCGATCAGAACAGAGCTCATCGAGAAGGCCACAACAGAGATGCGCCCACCAGCAGCCGAGTCCATGTTTCGGGACCGGAATGTTTCAGCAGAGCCATCAGAGCCGCGGTGATCCCTCCCAACTTCAGGTTGGCAACTGGGGTAAGTAAGTTCACTAGTGAATCCAAGCCTGAAACTTGGCTCGAGGACTAACGAGTGGCCGTGCAGATCGGCGGTGGCAATGATGAGGTGGCTATGAAACACCTACCACTCATGTTGGAGGGTTCGGCCAGAGCCTGGTTGAATCAGTTGGCTCCTACCAGCATTTACACTTGGGAAGATCTTGCCCGAGTGTTCGTCAAGACATTTGAGGGAACTTGCAAGCGACCAGCAGGACTGACAAAGTTGCAGGTCTGCGTGCAAAAGTCGGATGAGACCTTGAGAGATTACATACAGAGATGGATCACTTTGCATCATACGGTGGAGAACAAGTCTGATCATCAAGCAGTCTGTGCCTTCAAGGATGGCGTTAAGAACAGAGAGTTAAGTTTGAAGTTTGGTCGGACCGGAGATATGACCCTGAGTCGAATGATGGAGATTGCCACCAAATACGCCAATGGTGAAGAAGAGGATCGACTCCGGAGTGGCAAGTACAAGCCGAGTCAGTTGGAAAAAGGAAACTCCAGTCAGAAGCAGAAGCGGAAAGCCGAGCCCGCTGCTCCTGGGGAGGCCCTGGCCGTGACTCAGGGCAAATTCAAAGGGAAGCCCAAAGGATCCTGGAACCCCAAGAAGGTAAAGGATAAGGAAGGAAACGACGTGATGGATTTGCCATGTCACATCCACACGAAGAAAGACGAAGAGGGTAACTTCATCTACCCAAAGCATACCACTCGCCAGTGCCGGCTCTTAATTCAGTAGTTTCAAGGGAAACAGCCCAAGGATAAGGAAAAGGAGTCGGACAAGGCAGAGGACAAAGAGGACAGTCATGAAGGATATCCCCATGTCAATTCCACCCTAATGATTTTTGCTGATGTAGAGAGCAAAAGTCGATTGAAAGTTATCAACCGTGAGGTAAATATGGTCGCTCCGGCGACACCAAGTTATCTGAAATGGTCTCAGACTGCCATTACATTCGACCAGTCTGATCATCCGACACACATAGCCACCCCTGGGAGGCAAGCTTTGGTGGTCGACCCGGTCGTCGAAGGCACTCGACTGACTAAGGTGCTGATGGATGGTGGAAGTGGATTGAATATATTGTATGCGGAGACGCTGAAAGGAATGGGCATTCCGATGTCAAGACTCAGTTCTAGCAACATGAGCTTCCATGGAGTCATTCCTGGAAAGAAAGCTGAGTCACTCGGCCAAATAGCTCTAGATGTGGTTTTCGGTGATTCGAAGCATTTCCGTAAAGAGAAGCTGACATTTGAAGTTGTGGATTTCCAGAGTACTTATCACGCTATTTTGGGCAGGCCAGCTTATGCACGTTTCATGGCTCGACCATGTTACGTGTACCTCAAACTGAAGATGCCTGGCCCCAAGGGTGTGATCACCATCACTGGCAATCGGAAAAAGGAAGAAGAGTGCTTTTAGAAGGGCTCAAAGATTGCCGATTCCTAGATTATAGTGGTGGAGCTGGAAGAGTATAAGAAAAATGCAGATCCGAGTGATTTATTGCGGGCCAAGAAGCCCGCCACGGAGTCAGCATTCCAGTCGTCTGGTGAGACGAAGCCCGTTCACATTCACCCGACCGACCCCAGTGCTGCTCCGACCCATATTTCCACCACACTCGACTCTAAATAGGAAGAAGCGCTCATCCAGTTCCTCCGTGAGAACTGGGACATCTTTGCATGGAAGCCTGCTGACATGCCGGGTGTTCCCAGGGGGCTGGCTGAGCATCGTTTACGAGTCGACCCAAAGGCAAAACCTGTCAAAGAACACCTTCGACTGTCCGCCGTCCAGAAGAGAAAGGCCATTGGCGAGGAGGTGGCTCGGCTCCTGGCAGCAGAGTTTATCCGAGAGATTTACCACTCCGAGTGGCTCGCCAATGTTTTCATGGTCCCAAAGAAGGACAAGTCACTTCGCATGTGCATTGATTTCAAACATATCAATCGGGTCTGCCCGAAAGATCATTTCCCTCTCCCTCGCATCGACCAGATAGTCGATTCGACTGCGGGATGTGAAAGATTGTCTTTTTTAGACGCCTATTTAGGGTACCATCAGATCCGTTTGTATGGACCCGACGAGATAAAAACAGCTTTCATCACTCCATTCGGGTGCTTCTACTATGTCACCATGCCATTCGGCCTCAAGAATGCTGGGGCCACGTTTATGAGGATGATTCAGAAGTGTTTACTCACTCAAATCAGTCGGAACGTGGAAGCGTACATGGATGATATTATGGTCAAGTCACGGAAGAGTTCCGACCTGCTAACTGACCTTGCTGAAACATTTGCCAATCTCAGGAGATACGATATCAAGCTCAATCCATCAAAGTGCACATTCGGAGTTCCTGGTGGAAAGTTACTCGGTTTTCTCGTTTCCGAACGAGGAATCGACGCTAACCCAGAGAAAGTTGGCACTATACTCCGAATGAAACACCCTGTGCGAGTGTACGATGTCCAGAAGCTTACTGGATGCTTGGCCGCGTTAAGTCGATCCATCTCTCGCCTCGGTGAAAAGGCATTGCCTCTTTACCGACTGATGAAGAAGTCAGACAAGTTCGAGTGGACTCCAAAAGCTGATGCAGCGTTTGCCGAGCTAAAAGCTCTGCTCTCCTCCCAGCCGGTGCTTGCTACTCCAATCAGCAAAGAGCCTCTGTTGCTTTACATTGCAGCCACAGGACAAGTCGTCAGTATAGTATTTACGGTCGAGCGGGAAGAAGAAGGGAAAGCCTTCAAAGTTCAGCGCCCACTATATTATCTTTCTGAAGTTTTGACACCATCAAAGCAAAGATATCCTCATTATCAGAAGCTCGTGTATGGGATTTACATGACCACGAAGAAGGTTGCTCATTATTTCTATGATCATTCCATTACAGTCATCAGCGACGCCCCACTGTCAGAGATTCTGCACAACAGAGATGCAACTGGTTGAGTGGCGAAATGGGCGATTGAACTCCTTCCCCTTGATATCAAGTTTGAGGCAAAGAAAGCCATTAAGTCCCAAGCAATAGCAGATTTCCTTGCCGAGTGGATTGAACAATAGCAGCCGACTCAAGTTCACTCGGAGCATTGGACCATGTTCTTTGATGGCTCTAAGATGTTAAATGGTTCTGGTGTTGGGGTAGTTTTGGTTTCCCCCCGAGGAGATAAGCTCAGATATGTGCTCCAGGTCCACTTTGATTCCTCCAATAATGAAGCAGAATATGAAGCACTTTTGTATGGGTTGCGCATGGCCATTTCACTCGGCGTCCATCGCCTTATGGTTTATGGCGACTCAGATTTGGTGGTCAATCAGGTGATGAAGGAGTGGGATGTTAGAAGCCCAGCCATGACTGGATACTACAATGCAATGAGGAAGCTTGAAAAGAAATTCGAAGGGTTAGAGCTCCACCATATACCCCGACTGAAGAATCAAGCGGCTGATGATTTTGCGAAGATAGGTTCCAAGAGAGAAGCCATTCCCAGTGATGTGTTCTTGGAGCATATCCATACTCCATCAGTCAAAGAAGATCCTTTTACCGAAGAAGTTCCGCAACCTAAAAGTGTCACGGATCCGACTGTAGTTGTAGTTCCAGCAGTGGTCGACCTGATCATGGAAGTTCTGGTGATCACTCCCGATTGGACAATGTCGTATATCACGTATATCTTAAGGAAAGAGCTCCCAGAGGATGAAGAGGAGGCTCGACAGATCGTTCGCTGATCTAAAGCCTTTACCGTGATAAGGGGACAGTTGTAGAGAGAAAGCGCGACTGGAGTTGGTCAGAAATGCATAACACCAGAAGAAGGTTGAATAATCCTTGACGACATCCACCCGGGGACCTGTGGCCATCATGCGTCCTCTCGGACCATTGTAGCCAAAGCATACCGAGCCGGATTTTACTGGCCAAGAGCGAATGAAATGTCAAAGGAGATAGTCGACAAGTGTGAAGGATGTCAATTTTACTACAATATGTCACACAAGCCCGCCTCAGCTCTAAAGACCATATACCACTCGTCTGGCCCTTCGCTGTATGGGGATTGGATATGGTTGGACCTCTGAGAACAGGCAGAAGCGGTTTCACCCATGTGTTGGTAGCAGTCGACAAGTTCACCAAATGGATTGAGGCTAAACCCATCAAAAATCTTGATGTCGGTACTGCTATCAACTTCATCAGAGAGTTGATATTCAGATATGGAGTCCCACACAGCATCATCACTGACAATGGGTCAAACTTCGATTCCGAGGAATTCAGAGCATTCTGCACATCTCAGGGCACATGAGTCGATTATGCTTCAGTCGCTCATCCTCAGTCGAATGGACAGGCAGAACGAGTGAATGGCTTGATACTCAAAGGGTTGAAACCCCGATTGATGCGTGATCTCAAGCATGCAGCTGGTGCATGGGTCGACGAGCTTCCGTCAGTGCTTTGGGGGTTAAGGACCACGCCTAATCGGTCGACTGGGAGAACTCCGTTCTTCTTGGTCTACGGAGCTGAAGCGGTCTTGCCGAGTGACCTGCTTCACAACGCCCCCCGAGTCGAGCTCTACACCAAAGCTGAAGCAGAACAAGCCCGGCAGGACTCAGTCGACCTTCTGGAGGAAGAAAGGGAGATGGCTTTGATCCGATCGACCATTTACCAGCAGGACTTACGTTGCTTCCGCGCCAAAAGCGTGAGGAGTCAAGCTTTCCAGGAAGGAGATTTGGTTCTCCGAGTGGATCAGCAGAAACCACACAAGCTCGCTCCTTCTCGGGAAGGCCCCTTCATCGTCACCAAGGTTCTCCACAACGGAGCGTACTTTCTTTACAATGTCGAGCACCAGATCGACGAGCCCCGAGCTTGGAACGCGGAGCTGCTTCGCCCCTTTTACACTTAAGTGTGCACTCGGAAATGTAATAAAAGTACTTCTGTAGTTCATTTTTCAAAGACAATAGTGTTATAATTTTCCCAGTGATTGTTTTTACTTTTGCTTGTTCAATAAAATCCCCTCCCAGTGGGTGGCTTGGTTGCGAATCCGTTTCGCCTAATTTTGTAAAATTCCTACCGAGTGGTGAGCCAGCCTCTCACTCAGAGGCTTAGCCGCGAATCCATTTCGCCTAAGTTCAATAAAATCCTACCGAGTGGTGAGCCAGCCTCTCACTCAGAGGCTTAGTTGCAGTCCAAGTACTCGCCTAAGTTTAAATAAAATCCTACCGAGTGGTGAGCCAGCCTCTCACTCGGAGGCTTAGCTGCAGTCCAAGTACTCGCCTAAGTTTAAATAAAATCCTACCGAGTGGTGAGCCAGCCTCTCACTCGGAGGCTTAGCTGCAACCCAAGTACTCGCCTAAGTTTAAATAAAATCCTACCGAGTGGTGAGCCAGCCTCCCACTCGGAGGCTTAGCTGCAGTCCAAGTACTCGCCTAAGTTTCAACAAAATCCTACCGAGTGGTGAGCCAGCCTCCCACTCGGAGGCTTAGCTGCAGCATAGCGCTCGCCTAAGTACAAGCATAACATGCGCTCCGCAAGGAAGACGAGGTGCAGGTCGACCGCTGCTCTCCTCTTCCGAGCTATGCCACAAGTACAATGTGCTCTCCGCAAAGAGGACGAGGTTCAGGTCGACTGCTACTTCTCCTTCCGAGATACGCCACAAGTATAATGTGCGCTCCACAGGAAGACGAGGTGCAGGTAGATTGATGCCTCCTTCCTCGGAGGAACGCCGGAAAAATCCTACCGAGTGGAGAGCAGACCTCCCACTCTGGGGCTTAGCTGCAGCCAAGTGCTCGCCTAAGTTTTTGAAAATCCTACCGAGTGGAGAGCAGACCTCCCACTCGGGGGCTTAGCTGCAGCCCAGTGCTCGCCTAAGTTTTTGAAAATCCTACCGAGTGGAGAGCAGACCTCCCACTCGGGGGCTTAGCTGCAGCCCAGTACTCGCCTAACTTTTTGAAAATCCTACCGAGTGGAGAGCAGACCTCTCACTCAAGGGCTTAGCTGCAGCCCAGTGCTTGCCTAAGTTTTTGAAAATCCTACCGAGTGGAGATCAGACCTCCCACTCGGGGGCTTAGCTACAGCCCAGTGCTCGCCTAAGTTTTTGAAAATCCTACCGAGTGGAGAGCAGACCTCCCACTCGGGGCCTTAGCTGCATCCCAGTGCTCGCCTAAGTTTTTGAAAATCCTACCGAGTGGAGAGCAGAGCTCCCACTCAGGGGCTTAGCTGCAGCCCAGTGCTCGCCTAAGTTTTTGAAAATCCTACCGAGTGGAGATCAGACCTCCCACTCGGGGGCTTAGTTGCAGCCCAGTGCTCGCCTAAGTGTGTTGAGGAACAAGTCGATTGCAATAAGTGCTTCATCCTAGCCCGCAAAAGACACCTCAAACCGGATGCAAACATATTCAACGACGAATCCAAGTTCAGATAACGTCTTACAGAACCGTAAGTGCTCAGGCGCTAAGCCCGTTAAGGTTTATCGGTTACAAAAACCACTCGGCATACCGAGGCAAATTTAAAGTATCAAGCATAGAAGTTTTTTACCCCTCCTACGGAGGGCTGGAAGGCACAACGAATTCATCCAGGTCGATTCCATCTGCGATCTGAGTGGTAGCAGCGATGAAGGTCTCCATGAAGAATCGGAAATCATGCTTCTTGCTATCGGCCACTTTGAGGGCTGCCAGCTTGTCCTCTCGCGCTTCCTTGCAGTGAACACGGGCCAGAGACAAAGCAACATCCGCACCGCATCTGGCAGAAGACTTCTTCCATTCTTGCACTCGACTTGGAACATCGTTCAGTCGAGTCATTAGAGACTCAAGGTCGTTCTGAAGCATCTTTCCTGGCCAGAGTGTTGTGTCGATGTGGGAAGTTGCGACCTTCAGCCTTGCGAGATAGTCGACAACAGCAGCAACGCGGGACTCAAGTCGGAGCACATTCATGGCGACTTCATCCTTCACAGGAGAGTTGATGGGATCTAGGTTCGTCTCCAGTCGACCAGTCTCCTCTTCGAAGTTCTGGCAGAAATCTGCAAGCACAACCCCAAAGTCAATACAGCAGTCTGATGGCGAGATCATAGTTAAAATGTCTGTTTGATACAAAAGATTACCTTCAAGCATGAGGAATAACTTCTGGGCGAGTCCTCCCAGATAAGCCTCCAGATCATTCTTCTTTCCCACCAACTCGCTGGCCTTGTCACTCAAGGCAATCTTGTCATTCTTCAGTCGACTGACCTCCTTGTTGGCCGCGTCAAGAGCAGCTTTCAGATTGGTATTTTCCTCTTCAAACTTGGTGATTGAAGACAGCTTCTCATCTGCGAGCTTGGTCTTCTCTAAAGCCGCTTTCTGCGCCTCAGCCAAGTCAAGGTCTTTCTTCTTCAGAGCATCCCTCAGTTTGTCTGCAAAGTCACAGTGAGATCAGACTCACAAATGGGCAAGAGACAAAAGCAGTCGTCGAGGTTCTCACCAAACATACCTTTTGCCTCCTCCTTTGCCTTTGTGAAGTTCTCCTAGACAAGTTTCAGATCAAGTTCGAGCTGGATATGCTTGTTCTCCAACTCAGTATAACGAGTTGCAAGCTCGCAAGATTTCTGCGAAGAACCAATCGGCAGATGTCAAAGACAGGTCACTTCCGAGTGACTAAGGAAAAATCATAGCATTTCTAAGACTACAGCCGAATATAAACATTCGACCATAGTCTCGGGGACTACACCCAGTGGGTGCACTCAGCGTGCCCCCACTAGTTCTATCAGTTAGAGTCGATCAGTCGACCAACAAATAACCAAAAAAAAAGAGACTATAGTCGACTACCAGCAGTCGACCACAGTCTCGGGGACTACACCCAGTGGGTGCACTCAGCGTGCCCCCACCGGTCTATGATTCCATTCGACCTAATCGAGTAAAGAAAAAGCTTAAGACATAAAGACTATGGTCGACTGCCAGCAGTCCACCATAGCCTTGGGGACTACACCCAGTGGGTGCACTCAGCGTGCCCCCACCAGTCCAGGATTTCAATCGACGCACCCAGTGGGTGTATGACAGATACTAAGATTTCAGAAAGAAAAGTTTTTAGGTTTCATATCCTAACAGAACAGGCAGTGATCGACTAACCTGGACATTACTCTAAAGAGCTGAACTGGCGTCATAAGCCGCTTGACTGGCGTCTCGGATCGCCTTCACTTGCTCCATCATGACCCCCGCCTGGCGTATGGCTTCTTTAGCAGCGCTTGCTTGGTCTTCTGGGACGTGGTGGGTCGAGAAAAGTGAAGACTGATCAGCACTCGACGACGAAGGGCGTGCACTCGTCAGCGGCACCGCAAAGGATACGGTAGGCCGAGTGACGTTGTCCCCCTCCACAACCAACGTCTCGGGTGCTGACGCGACCTGGGCTATCTTGCTAGCAGACGCTTTCCTATTCCTCCTCTGCCTCAGTGGTTCCTCGTCATCGTCATCAGGAAGATCAATGATTATGTTAGTTGGAGCTGCAGAAAAGATTCAAAGTTAAAAATGAAGATCCTACCGACTGAAAACGAAGCTACAAAGGCCATACCAGGGTTGGAAGTGACAGCATCCTCCATTTCATGATCCTCAGGTCTGGTCGAGGTATTAGAGGTAGCAGCACTGCAGTTCCAGAAGTCAGTCGGTCAGCTCACGAATCGACCAAGTATAAATCCATGTGAAACAAGAAAACTCAAGTTACGTCATTACCCTGAGATAGTGGGGATCACCATCTTCATCTTCGGCAAGGCCTTCATCGGCTTCGACGATGCCACTCGAGATTGCTTCGGCACTTTCTCAGTGGGCACCGGAGAAGTCGTCCGAGGACGCTTGGTCGACTGCACGACAGGCGCGACCCCCTTACCGCGCTCAACCGCAGGGTCATGGACAAGCTTCGAGCGTCTTTCAGAACGGGGAGGTGCAACTTCCTCCTCCTCCTCCTCTTCCTCCTCATCAGAGTCATCATCTTCATCATCGTCGTCACCACCCGAATCCCACTCCTCCGGGCTCTCGCCTCCACTTCCTTCCTCCTCCTCAGTCGGAGCCTGCGCCCCGTTGGGCATCGAATACAACTCAGTGGTAGCCTGAAAAACAACAAAACAAGACAAAGGTCAATCGACCGATTTGTAGTGAAACAAAATGAATGAAACAGGATCACAACCGGAGATAAGTGGTCGTACCGTGTATGGTTCATAAGAGTGGTCGAGTGGTGGGATCCTCCTAGCCCCACGAGGGTTATCTTTGTTCCCCGTGATGGCAGTCATCCACCTCTCCAGTGTGGCGTCGTCGACCTCCTCTGGGTGGACCCGAGTGGTGTCCTCGGTACCGGAGTACAGCCACATCGGGTGGCCTCAGTACTGGAGTGGCTGAATGCACCGTCGAAGGAAAACCTCCAAAAGATCCATGCCAGTAACCCCATCGCGAATGAGTTGAACTACACGCTCCATCAACATTTTAACTTGAGCCTTTTCCTCCGGGAGTACTTTCATGGAAGATGGTTTGTTCACTCGATCCATAGAGAATGGAGGGAGACCAGTCGACTGCCCCGGCGTCGACTCGTCTTGGTAGTAGAACCAGGTCGACTGCCACCCTCTAACCGACTCGGGAAGGGTCATGGCTGGAAAGGCACTCTTACTCCTCATTTGGAACCCAAGACCCCCACACATCTGGATTACTTTGGTCCTCTCATCATTCGGACTCGCCTTTTTCATCGTCTGAGAATGACAAGTGAATATGTGCTTAAAGAAACCCCAGTGCGGCCAACAACCCAGGAAGTTTTCACATAGGGACACGAAAGCGGCAAGATAGGCAATGGAATTGGGAGTGAAGTGATGGAGTTGTGCCCCAAAGAAGTTCAGAAACCCTCGGAAGAAAAGATTCGGCGGCAGAGAGAATCCGCGATCTACATGAGTGGCTAAGAGGACACACTCACCCTCCTGTGGCTACGGTTGTCACTCCGTCCCCGGAAGTCTTGCTGACCCATGAGAGATCACTCCCTCACTGGCCAGATCGTCGAGATCCCTCTGGGTGATGGTCGAGCGGATCCAGTCTCCTTGGACCCAGCCTTGCGGCAGACGGGACTGCGACGAAGATCCGCCCCAACTGGTCGCTCTCCCCTTCGCTTTCCCCGTCGCTGTCGCCTTCTTCACTCGCTCCAAGGCCGTCGTCTTCTCCTTCACCATCGTCGCTGGTGAGGCGCGCGAAGAGCAGATGAGCGGAGGCAAAAGCGGGCCCAGCAGGCGAGGTGGAGGAAGGGGGAGAGGGGAATGGGGATGCACTCTTCAAAAAACCCCGCCCGGCGCCTTATGTAAGGTCACTTCCGAGTGGCTGACCGGTAGGCCCAGGAAATCCTGTCAAATCCCGCAACAGTCACGCGAGCGATACGTGGCGAAAAAGGCGGCGCGGAGATCGAGGCGCCTTTGCATTGTCCCATCCGAGTACCGCGGTCTCCTCTGCTTCGCGCGCTTCCCAAAAATTCGGATCCCGCGAAATCCGTCAACGGCAGAGCAACTTGTCAGACGGTAAATTTCCTACGATCCGTCGCTCGAAAATTCACCAAGTTCAAAAATTCACTCGACAGAAGAAAAGAATGGATCAAGGCGACTGAAAGAAAAGTTGATGCCATCTCTAAAAAGTCATTGATCCAGAATGAGACATACTCAGAGCACAAAAAACAGGTCAGAAAGATTATCAACTCCTTCCTCACTCAAACCTCGATCCATTCGGGGGCTAATGATGAAGTCATGTACCTAGGGTAGGGTCATGAACCTGTCCAAAGTACCCTTCCCAAGGACATCTTTAGAAGAAGCTGCCTTCCAGTCGACCAAGAGGGATTCCACTCGACGGACTGGAAGACACTCGACCATGAAGACTCACTCGACCACCAGGAGATCAAGAGCCACTCTGTATCTAAACGGTCTGTAATTAATTAGTCTTTATGGCCATGATGACACTTTATGTAAGGCATTACCTGTAACGCCAGGCCTTAATGTACTTTAAACCCTCCGCTACGTGGGCTGGCTGGGTTCTGGCAGACACTATATAAGCCACCCCCCTCCACTGGCAGAGGGGTTCGCACCCCTGTGCTCATACACATATAATCCAGTCGACCGCCTCCGGGCTCCGAGACGTAGGGCTGTTACTTCCTCCGAGAAGGGCCTGAACTCGTAAATCCCTTGTGTATACAACTACTCCACAGCTAGGATCTTGCCTCTCCATACCTACCCCCCATTCTACTGTCAGTCTTAGTACCACGACATCGAGGACTTGCGACAAGGGCTAAGAATGCCCGGTAACACCTCGTACTTATCTCGTGGGGACCTTCCAGGTCAACCCAACTCCACATCACTCGCAAATAAGCTCGCGCGGGTACCCCTTAGGGCCTACCCGTCTTTAGTAACATGGTTCTGTGTAAAGTCATAGTAACCATAGTAACTGTGTGTCTAACTCAAAGGGGAACCCTGAGGAACCACCCTTGGTGGATTCCACTCGGTGTAATCATCAAGGTGAATGTAAGAGGAACCACCCTCAAGGTTCACACTTGAGGGGTTGCATGACAGAGTCGTATCGAAAGTGGTTAAGGCGGAATCACCCTCGATGACCACGACCGAATAGCTACACTACGGGGTTAACATCAGAAGTGCTGATGAGGTCTCACCCTCGGCACTCGATAGTAACCCAGTAGTGTCGAGCAACTAAGGGGAAAGTGATGTGCGGTGTCGGGGCCTGGTCTTCGATCTCGTTGATCGGGTCTTCGATGATGAAGCAGGGGCGACAAGGACAAGGTGGGGGTCACTGATGGATCACTAACCAACCTATACTAAGAAGTTTAGGACAAGCAGGTAAGGTACAACAGCAGATACAAAAGCAGGCTATGCATCTGAATAGGAGCAAACAATTACAGTAGCAAAATCTAATGCAAGCATGAGAGAATGGAATGGGCGATATCAGGATGATCAAAGGGGGGGTGCTTGCCTGGAAGCTCCGCTGAAAAGGAAGAATGGCGTAGGAGACGTAGTCGATCACAGGGGCAGCATCGGTCTCGGGGTCTACCAGTGAGAAGAGGGGGAAGAAACAATAAATATAAAGCAAACAAAGCATCATAAAGCATAACATGGTAATATGACGTGACGGGTGTGACCTAACGTATGTCTACATGAATAGGTGAAGGGGGAATTCAACCGGGAATGTTTTCCCGGTTCCGAACCTGTGTCAGACAAATGACCGGAGGGGGAAATGTTCCATGTTCAGATAGTTAGAGGCATCTGACAGGTAAACGGACCATGTATTCGGATTCGTCTCGTTTTTCTGAGCAACTTTCATGTAGAAAACATTTTCATCCGAGTTACAGTTTAATTTATATGAATTTCCAAAATTAAATAATTTTCTGAATTTAATATTAATTCGATAATAAACTGCGATTTGCCATGGGTACATAGAGTGTACCCACGTAGGGGGTATGACAGGTGGGGCCGGTCAAAGTCAACAAGTCAAAGTTGAATGGCTCAAAAAGTGAACAGTGCCTATGGGTCCACATGTCATATGCTATACCTATAAACAAATAAATAAAACAAACCTAATTAATGGGGTACCAAACGTCATGTGTTACCAGACTAATTTAGCACCAACTAACCTAGCTCTAATAAACAAGGGCCGGCCTGGTTGCACGGCCAGCCTCACGGGTGTGCACACAAACGCACACATAGCACATGACCAAGCTTGGACGGGGCAAGCTCTCTGCTAGTCTCGTGGGTTTCTTCACAGTTCAGTTTCGTCAGTTGTTTCTTCGGCAAACAACTTTGCAGCTACGAGCCAGAGCGACCAGCAAACAACAGCGGCAGTAGTTAAGGAAACAGCAGCGACGGCGGTAGCTATGCAGCGGCAGCAGTAGCAAGAAACAGCAGTAGCAAGAAGGCAACACCATGGCTCGGCAGCAGCAGTAGCAGTTAGTAGCGGAGCAGCTGCTAAGCAACAAGCAGCACAGCAGCAGGACGAGCAGCGGCAGTGCATCAGCAACCGCAAAGCAGCAGCCGAGCAAGCGCACGCGCATCACGGCGCCAACATGGCCGAGCTCGGGGACAGCCGCGCCAGGCAGCGGCGGGCGCGGACGGCATCAGGCGTAGCAGGGCGCGCGCGGATGGGGATGGGATGGCTCCGGCCAGGGCGGGCGACCACCGGCGAGCGGGCGGCGCAGGCGCGGCCAGTGAGCAGGGGGCGAACATGGCGCGCGGCGACGGTTGCCGCGGCGACGGCAGAAGGTAGCAGCGAGTGGGGGCGCGGCGTCTAGCGGCGAAATACGGCCTAAATCAGAGGAAGAATCAAAGGGGGATCGAAGGGAATCGGACGAGGTGGCCTCACCGGGCCCTGTAGTTGTGCAAAGGCGAGCGCGGGGGAGGTGTCTGGGAGGCGCCGGAGTTGCGGGGGCGACGGATGCGGTCGGCGTCGGGGAAGAATAGCATGGATCGGGCACCGCGGGGGTCTCCAGCTCGAACGGCTCCGCCAAGATGACGTAGCGGATCTCGGCGCAGCTCCTAGGCACGACGATGGAGCACGGGGCGATCGGTGGCCGCGGTGGCGCGCGGCGGCCGCGCTCGGGGAGGCGGATCTGGAGGAGGAAGGGAGGCCGAGAGGGCGAGGGGGAGACTCGAGGAGGCGGGGAGGCGCGGGGCCTTATCCTCTCGCGGGGGACGTCGCCGGCGAGGTGGCTGGGCGGCGACGGGGCGCGCGCTGTCCCGCCCGGTCGGAGGAACAGGAAGCGACCGGGGGAGGGGGAGTGGGCCGGCCTAGCTGAGCCAGTTGGCTCGTGCCGAAGCCCATGGGAAGGCCAGGGGCTCTCCCACCCCTTTGCTTTTCCTTTTCCTTTTCTTTTTTTTTGATTTCTTTTATTTTTTTCAGTAGCTTTTGCATTTTCTTTTAACCACAGTTGACTTTGCAAAAATATGCCACTGGCCAAAACAATTTCAAAGAATTATTGGGCACTGCCACAAAAAGATTGTGAGGCTTTTGAAATAGTTTGCAACCTTCATAATTTAAAAAGGCATTTAAACTATAGTTTTAGCCACTGTTTTAAAGTGGTTTAGGGCACTTAGACATTTGCAAAAATGTTGGTTCACTACCAATATTAGTTATGGATTATTTGGCACATGAAGAACATTTTAGTTTTCATGTTTGAGAAATTTTGAGTTTCACTCATAATTTGAATTTGAATTTGACTTTGATTTTTCATCAAATGATAATTAGCTCAGTAAGCATGGTGACCTGGCACCATTTACAGGAAATTACTGTAGCATGACACTGGGGGTGTTACAAAGCTGCATTTGTTGTACAAGGGGGAGTGTTAGGATTAGATTTGAATTGTCATTACACGGTAAGTTAGGTGACCAACGCCCGAACAAACGTGACCATCCACAGAGGTGCTTCGCCGTGCCGTATGGACGCGTGTGTCCGTACAGATGTGTCTTGTTGTAATTACCGCCTTTGAGGCGTCTGTACAGAGGGTATATGTACCCCAATCCTTTGATTAATAACACATGTTTCAGATCATTACATTTGATTCTTCACAACTGTAGCAACAACAACAATCTCAGACTAGCATGTATAGCAGTAGCATTGAAAGCAGTCACAATTGCCCCACTGGTTATCTGAGCTTTCAGCTAGGCATGTATGATAGCAACCCTTAGTAAAGCCAAAGCACGGTCCTCTATAATTGCCGCTCAGGTGCCGGCATTCAATCGACTCGCATCCAAGCACCATTGAACACGGTGGAAATACTAGCACATGCAAGAACATGGTTAATTAGCCAAAAGAATAATCAAAACAACATCTGTCGAAACAGATTAATCAAACAACGCCTTTAAAAAGGATTAATCAAAACAACATATCAAGTTGCATACATCAGCCAATTCAATGCCAAAGCTTTAGCTGTTAGGAGAGACTTATATTTACAACCATTCATACATGTGCATGTCAATACGGGTGGCTACCATGACAATTAGGAGGACGACTCCAAAGATATTCTTTCCTAAAGGCGCCATTGGTTGTTTTCTTGGAAGTTTTTTATGTTGAAGAAAAGAATGAGCAAAAAGGTTGGTGGACGATTGAGTGGGAAGAAGTCCGACAGAGTATATATGTTTATGCCTAGTGTGTTCCACCGTAGAAGCATAAACATATGATCCTATCCCAAATTGTTTTCCAACTGAAGTTGGCTGCTCGGTGGCAAAGCTGGGCCTGCACTGGCCATGGTGTCAGGCGCTAGCTGGCCGACCACCAACGCGCCAAAGGTTGCTAATGGAGACAAATTTGAATGACACTGGGCGAGCCATGGAGTTGTAAGCCAGCCGTAAGCAAGCTGAGTCATTGTGAGCTGGATTGTGAGGATCCCACGCTGCTGGAGGCCAACTTTGTGGTGTCGCCTACTGCTGAGCCAAAGGAAAATTTGGTGGACGGGTCGGAACCTCGCATTCTTTTGTAGAAGAAAAATTGGTGTAGGCACTAGTAGAAAAAAGGGCCTAATGTTCAGCCCTTTAGTCCCGGTTTGTAAATTAACCGGCACTAATGGTTGGCTATGCATCAGTCCCGATTCCTGTTGAACCTTTAGTACCGGTTCATGACACGAACCGGTACGAAAGGGGTGGTGGCAGGCCGGCGTCAGGCCGGGGCCCCACGAGCCCCTTTAGTCCCGGTTTGTGAAACGAACCGGGACTAAAGGTCTAACCTATAAATGCTGGTTTGTGTCACAAACCGGGACAAAAGGTGTCTAACCTTTAGTCCCGGTTGCAGACACAAACCAG
>NC_041393.1:669340840-669344162 GCF_002162155.2 Triticum dicoccoides
TAAAAAAATAAGAGAAGATGATAAAAATTCAAAAATTAAAATCCTTCGAGATGTAGTTATGTTACTACATCTACTAGTGAGGAAAATTTAAAAACTTAAATCTGGACATGTTTTGCAAAAAAGTGTTATGAAAAAGTAAAACGGCCATATCTTTTGCATACGATGTCGAAAAAAAGTATAATATATCCAAAAAATTAGCACGAAAATTCGCATCCGATTTTGACGGCCGTAAGCCTGTTTGCACATTTTTAGAATCCTCAAAATCTAAAAGAGAAAAAAGATATGCTCACATTTCAGTTTTTTTAATTTTCGTGAAATCTGGTCAAATTGTGGTCAAACTATGGTCAAACTATTTATTCAATAAATATTAGTGTTAATAAATAATTATTTTAGTTTTTTGTCTTTTGGTCAAGCTGTGGTCAAACTATTCTCAAATCTGGTCAAACTATGGTCAAACAACTTATTCAAGGAATATTAATGTTACAAAATAATAATTATTTTTTAGAATAATAGTTTCAAAATCAAACGGTGAAACATGTTACTTCATGCTCAAGCTAAACTCCTGAGGGTTAATAGGATTGACAGCTTACTATTGTCAGGTAAACAACAAGTGCAGACTTGGAAACTAGGGGGAATAGAACTCGGAAGTTAAGCGTGCTCAGGCTGGAGTAGTGAGAGGATGGGTGACCGGCCAGGAAGTTGGATGATTTGAAATGATGAGGGGTGATTAGAGCAATGATTAGGAGTGATTAGAGACTAAATCGTCAAATAATTCAGAAATTTAAAAATCAGAAAAAATCAAAAAAAAATTCAAAAAAAAATCCTTTAGTACCGGTGCCCACCAGACCACCGCGTGGGCTCGTGCCATGTGGTGGGCCTTTGACCCCAGTTCGTCTTGAACCAAGACTAAAGGGGGTACCTTTAGCCCCACCCTTTAGTGCCGGGTTACAGAACCGGGACTAAAGGTCCTTACAAACCGGTATAATAGGTCGTTTTTCTACTAGTGAGGCGGTGAAGGCACCACATTGTTCATCGGTGCCTGGGCTCTATAAAGGCACCGGAGGTCAGTCCGTGTGTCTCCACCCGACAGTGAAACGTCACTGTGGGCTCTCGAATTTATCCAACAGTAATACGTGGCATCACTGCGAGTAAGGAATTGCCAGGTCATAAGGATCCAAAAATTGTCAGGATGCGAGGCTTAAGGCTGGTTGTAATGGGGAATATCATTTACTCGTATCATGCATATGATACTAGTGTATGATACTACTTCCGTAGTGCATAGTATTATAAGTTATTATCTTTGCTTGACTTATTAATTGCCATGCATGACACAAAGTAGTAGAACATTTAATATGACACAGCATCATGATATGATGTCAGATCCACTCTTTCCTTATTTAATTGTGTGACATATCATCCAAAAAGTCTAGTTAGCATACATGATACCGCTTATGATACCACCATTAAGACCAGCCTAAGACCCAACAGTGAATCTTGCTCACTAACAGCTTAGGGACGCTTGGCAGTGATGCGCCGGCGAGAAAGGACTATTATCTAGTATTGTCAATTAGCACATGCAATCTAAATGTTACGGATAAATGATTATATGTTGTTCCCAGTAAATGTTTGAGGGATATTTTTATGTGTGTTGTTGATGCTAGCACATATGCCCAAGCGTTACAATTGGACAGATAATTTGAAACCGGAACAGTTTTTGAAAACATGAACCTTTAATGAATTCACGAATATTTTTTTGACTTCGTGACTGTTTTTTTAAAACAGGAACATATTTTCAACATTCCTAACAACTTTAGAAAATGTGCTTTTGACAAGCGAACATTATTTTCAATTTGTGAACATTTTAGTAAAACAAGAATATATTTTGAATCTTGTACATTTTTAAAATGTAACTTTTTTTATGAATCTTGTACATTTTTTTAATCTATTTTTTTTGGAAAATACTATCATTTTATGAATTTTGAACAACCTTTTGAACGATAAAAATAAAATAAAATGCCAAAATATAATTTAAACAGTATTGGTTTCAAAATTTTGAAAAGTTTGACCAAAACTGAAATTCTGGAAATTTTGAATTTAGGAAAAAATCGAAAAAGTAAAATAAATTTCCAAAGGAAAAAATAGGAGGAATTAAAAAGTAAAATAAAAAGTACAGAAAAAAGAAAATGGGCCGGCCCAGTCTTGGCTGTCATGTGTGAACCCCTGACTATATGCCGCAAGTTACTCAAAAAAAAGACTATATGCCGCACTGTGCAGCAAATAGGATTTTCCCCACTACATGGGCAGTCAATTAAGTGGGCTAGCTTCGCTGGGCAAGAGCGCGTGTGGCCCATATACAAAATTCTGGACAAACCATTATTATTCGTTTCTAACAGACGGATGTATAAAAATTTAGTACCACCTCGAATAAAAAAAAATCGGCGGTGAACGGATGAAAAAATCAGAGAAACACACATTGCTTTATTAGTAGGTATAGAGGTATAGAATAGATATAGAGGTATAGATAAATGATTTTTTTTATTTTCCACAATCATTTAAGTGAAACTGAGATTGATAAGATATATCTACCAGTGAATTAGTGACTAGTGCGAGTGGCAAAATATCTACAAATCAATTACCAACCAGGATATCTATATTACACGATGACACAATTCAAGTATAAATACGAGATACTCACTTTTTATTTGTACATATATGTACTACCAGAAATATAAGGATCATATGAAACATGTCCTTTTTACTGGTTCTCTGGACGATGTTTCTCACATCACCATCTACCGCCATATATAGTGCCCATGTGGAAGTGGCTGTCCCAATAGCTTTGGTGTCACTGGACCTCATGTTAACTAATAGTGAGATCAAACTAACAGAAGCAATCAACCACTCAGGCGCCGGGAATGGGAGCTCCAGCGTGGATACAAATAACCTTAAGTTTAGCCAAACAATGTATTACATTGCACCAAATTTTATGATGTAAATATTCCTATAACAGTGACTAAAAGTTCAGTGCAGAGATGTTTAATTTAGTGGTTCTGCTTGGGAGGGCATAAAATAGTTACTACCTGATACAGTGATACTAACACCATTGTACGGTTCTGCTTATAAAATTTGTATCACATCGATGCCTCAAGCCATATAGGATCTGTCCCATCGTTTTATGGTTTGAAGTTATGAATATTATTTACTCTCGCTGGCAGGTTCAGATCTATTTATGGCTCCGAACATCATATTTAGATCATTTTTGCTTTCATCGTTAAAAATCCACGTGTCATGTTGGTGGGACAAATCAAATAGGTGTGTGTGT
>NC_041393.1:669344747-669394998 GCF_002162155.2 Triticum dicoccoides
GATGCTCCTCTAAACAACTCAACGCGCGCACGCTCGGTGCAGTTGCTTCCCACTTGATCGTAAAGCATGTATAACATGTAGTAAAACACACTAACCATGTTACAACGGTCAGACTTCTATTTGTTTCTAATTTGGTGGTAACCGATGGTAACCTGCTTATTATGTCCACCTTTATGAGGGAATGAAATGTGGTAATCCAAAGTAGTAGTTCTAGTAATTTATTCATTTCTCTGGAATGGAGGGTCGCCACGTTGTGTTCACTTTTACATGTATGGTAACTACAAGTGGTAGATCTAGTCATTCATGGTAACGCCAAGTTGGGCTCAATTATAAATCTATGGTAACGCCACGCTGTACTTCTAGTAATGGGGAAAACTAAAATTTAATACTATTAGTAATGATGATGTCGTAATTAAACTACCACATACCCAAATCTAACAACAATTGGCATGTACAGAAGTCACTGACCCGGCTAGTTAGCAAGGCAAATCTAGTGGGCTAATCATTTTACTGTATTTTGCAAACCGTTACGAGGGTCTAAAGCAAAAGAGATGTGGTCAGCTAATTTGGCTGGGCGTGGTGGCCTATGCAGCCATTTAATCAATTATTGATGTTACGATGGTTTCCATCATTTTTACGATCAAGCGGAGGGAGGTTTGTTGGTTGGCTAATTTGGTGTCAGTGCGCGCGGACGTCCAGTGGTAGTATCACCCACTTTTCATATATTATCATGTGGTAGTAGCTATACTACTTTATTATTTTTAGTATGCTCATATACTATATCTAAGATTTTTCAAAGTGAGTTATATGAAAAAATTGCAAGTGAGCTCATAGTTTTATTATTTTTGTGAAATACGCACATATTTATACGCGAAATGGGGTATGCATAAAATATGGTACATACTACCAAAAAAGTAGTATATATACTACCAAATCATTCTTATATACTACATACTACGCATACATACTCTCCGATATGATAGATACTACCTAGAACATACGAAACAAAAGTGGGAGTAACTACACCCGGTAGTAGGAAAATTTGTTATATATATATATATATATATATATATATATATATATATATATATAGTGTGTGTGTGTGTGTGTGTGTGTGTGTGTGTGAGTGTGTGCGCGCGCAAGCGCGCTCTCCAGAAAAGTCAAATTTATTTTGATCCACAAGTCCAACAATTTCAATTGTAACAACACAAGTAAGCTAATACTGGTAGGTAATACTAGGCAAACACAAGTAATGAAATGATTTTAAGCTAACTTGGCACGCCTGTCGAGCAGTTTTCAAGAAAAAAGATCCCTTGGTTGTCCATAGATAGAGAAAAGAAAGGTTAGTTTCCCCCTAATTGAGCAATGGCTAGCTGCCCTTTTGTAATCGATCCTTATGATGTTCTTTCTTTCTTCTTCTTTAAATATTCAATATATATTTGACTAGCAGGGGTAGTAACCCTTCCTGTTTATTAAAAAAATGTCGTATATGCGTTATTATATAAGAGCCGGGAAGGGATAATTTATATTTAAGATACGCGCGCCACACTAGGATGATCATTGCATCATGACTGGATCAGAGTGCTAACACAACGAACAATCTTATAGGAGTAGTAGGAATAGCAGTATCATTTGAAGTCGTCACAAGCACCAGAAAAGGTGTTTGGCTTTCAGCTTGGCATACACGATTGCAACCGTAGCCATTAGGGCGAAGGCATGGTCTGTGATAATTGCTGCTTAGGTGTGTATGCAAAGTGTATCCGATAGACGCCGACTACGTGCATGCAGGGAATTGAACATACAAGCACACGTGTTGCAAGAACGTGGTTATAATTAGCCGAAAGATTAATCGAAACAACATATTAATATAAGTAGCATGAACAGGCCAATTTAACGCCAAAACGACTTCAGCTGCTAGGAGAGATACAGACAATTCACTTATACTTCCGCTGTTCTTACATGTGCACATACATACCTGCGGCCACGATGACAATTAGGAATACGATCGCAGAGAGATTCTTTTCTGAAGGTGTCATTGGTTGTTTTTTCGGACGTTTTTGAACGTTGAAGAAAAGAATGTGCAAGCAGTTTGGGGATGATCGAGTGAGAAGTACGAATATATATACATATGACATGCCTAGTATGTTCCACCATAAAATAAGAGCATGAACTTACGATTCTCCGATCCTATTATCCTAGTGTTTTCCAACAGAAGCACAAGAGACCGTAAACATGTTTGTATTCAGTATTTTATCAAAATGATAACGCCCACACGTGTGGCATGTTTGCACATCGCCCATAAGCCTTGATCCACGTTGATTCTATTAGAATCTGAGTGCCACGTGGGCATCATCGTGTGTGTGGACGTTGAAGAGTTTGCCCATACGCCCCGCGGACGCGGTTTGCCAGTTGCGCTGTGTGGGGGAACTAGTGTCTACCCACACAGCCACCACCCATCCACGCGCGTGTGGGCGAACTGCTTTTCGCCCACACGACACTCATACGTTGTTGGATGGCAACTGCACTGGCGCGCACGTGGCAACTAAGTAAACACATACGGAAACTATGATTCGTTGCTAGACGGCAACTGCAATTGCGCATACGTGGCAACCAGATAAACACACACGGCAACTGTGATTAACCATACATGACAACTATGGTTGGACCACACATGGCAACTAGGTAAGCACACATGTCAACTATTGTTTGATCATATGTGGCAAGTAGTTAATCACCACATGGCAACTATGGTTTGATTACATGCGGCAACTACCTTAAATTAGACATGACAACTATAGTTAACCAAAACAGAGAGAGTTGACATGCTTTTACAACTACATTTGCCATCCCAGATAACTACATCTGCCATCCTAGATGGCAACTAAATCGTCATCCCGCGGGTACCTAACGTAGCTGCGCCAGGACGTGTGGGCATATTTGCTTCGTGCCACACGCGCGGGATGGGGATGAGTAGTACTTTATTGGACGTGTGGCACGAAGTAGCTGCGTCCACACGTGTGGGCAATTCTAACATTCGCCCCCACACAACCCGTGTGGGCTGCCTCCTGCTCACGCCGCAAACGGTGTGTGGACGGATGTCTAGTATGGCATACGTGTGGGCGTTATCAGGACCCTATTTTATTTACATCCAAAGTTTCACATCAACCGCGTTATATATTATGAGCATTTGATGAGCAGGTCATCCTTGGATGTGGTATGAAGGACAGGCTAACATAACTTAATACGCCTAAGTAAACATGAAACCAAGTTGCATTGGTACTAACCTACCTCGTTTGTCCACTAATACAGTCGTTTTCACTGCATGAATATCGAATCACACTCCTGTGTTAAAAAATATTGTTGTAGGTGTGTTTCATTTAAGTTTTCTGATCCTCCATCAAAGCAAGGCTAAGAGCAACTCCAACCGGACGACACATTTCGTTCGCCCACGTTCGTTTGGATCGCCGCGGACAAAAACACTGTCCCAACGCGCCGACCCACTCTCAAAAACCATCCGCTTCGCGTCTGCGCGGACCCATTTTCGGCCCAAAATTGCGCCTGAAATGTGTCAGCGTGGAAGCGCCGCACGTTCCCTCAATTTCCGCCGCGGCCCCGCATGTCCGCCGCCCAACTACCCCGCCTGATAGTGTGTGGAAGGGTCGCATGCCCGTCCTTTTTAATGAACGCGTGTTGGGGGAGCCGGCTTCATCCACTCCCCCCGTCCACATCTCGCCACCTTTTCTCCCTTGTTGGGGACCAGGAAACCCTAGCCAGGCAGCCAGCATCTAGGCAGCCATGGGAATCTTCAGCGGGAAGAGGGAAGAAGGGTGAAGGAAATATGCCCTAGAGGCAATAATAAAGTTGTTACTTTATACTTCCTTATATCATGATAAATGTTTATTATTCATTCTAGAACTGTATTAACCAGAAACTTGATACATGTGCGAATGCATAGGAAAAACACCGTGTCCCTAGTAAGCCTCTACTAGACTAGCTCGTTGATCAAATATGGTTAAGTTTCCAAACCATAGACATGTGTTGTCATTTGATAAACAAGATCACATCATTAGGAGAATGATGTGATGGATAAGACTGATTCATTATCTTAGCATTATGATCGTTCAGTTTTATTGCTATTGCTTTCTTCATGTCAAATACATATTCCTTCGAATATGATATTATGCAACTCCCGAATACCGGACGAATGCCTTGTGTGCAATCAAACGTCAAAATGTAATTGGATGATTATAAAGATGCTCTACAGGTATCTCCGAAGGTGTTTGTTGGGTTGGCATAGATCGAGATTAGGATTTGTCACTCCGAGTATCGGAGAGGTATCTCTGGGCCCTCTCGGTAATGCACATCATAAGAAGCCTTGCCAGCAAAGTGACTTATGAATTAGTTGTAGGATGGTGCATTACGGAATGAGTAAAAAGACTTGACAGTAACGAGATTGAACTAGGTATGAAGATATCGATGATCAAATCTCGGGAAAGTAACATACCGATGGACAAAGGGAATAATGTATGTTGTCATAACGGTTCGATCGATAAAGATCTTCGTAGAATATGTGGGAGCCAATATGAGCATCCAGGTTCCGCTATTGGTTATTTACCGGAGAGGTATCTCGGTCATGACTACATAGTTCTCGAACCCGTAGGGTCCACATGCTTAACATTCGATGACGATATTGTATTATATGAGTTATGTGATTTGGTTACTAAATGTTGTTCGGAGTCCCGGATGAGATCAAAGACATGACGACGTGTCTCGAAATGCTCGAGAGGTAAATATTGATATATAGGATGATAGTATTCGGATGTCGGAAGTGTTCCGGAGGGTACTGGGTACATATCGGGTCACCGAAAAGGAGTTTCGGGTAACTCCGGCAAAGATATGGGCTTAATGGGCCGAGGAAGGGACAGGCCAACCCACAAGGGGCTGGTACGCCCCTTTCCCTGGCCGCAGGCCTATAGGAAGGAAAGGAAGGGGCGCCACCTCCTCCTGCCGTTCCCCCTTGGTGGGAGAAAGGAAAGGGGGGCGCCACCTCCTCCTTCCTTCCCCTCATCGCCAAAAGAAGGAAAGGGGGCGCGCTGGCCTAGGGCAAGAGCCCAAGTAGGATCCCTCCTACTTGGGGCGCTCCTAGGGCTTCTTCTCCTTCCCTCTCACCTATATATACATGGCGAGGGGCGCCTAGAATAGAACAACAACATCTGTTAGCCGTGTGCGGCGCCTCCCTCCACAGATCATTACACCCTCGGCCATATTCTCGTAGTGCTTAGGCGAAGCCCTGTGTGGATCACTTCACCATCACCGTCACCACGTCGTCGTGATGAAGGAACTCATCTACTTCCTCGACACTTTGCTGGATCAAGAGTTCGAGGGCGTCATCGAGCTGAACGTGTGCAGAAGTCGAAGGTGCCATACGTTCGGTGCTTGATCGGTCAGAACGAGAAGAAGTTCGACAACATCAACCGGGTTGTCAAACGCTTACACTTTCGGTCTACGAGGGTACATAGACACACTCTCCCCCTCTCGTTGCTATGCATCTTCTAGATAGATCTTGCATGAACATAGGAATTTTTTTGAAATTGCATGCTACGTTTTCTAACAGTGACATCCGATCCAGGTCTATGCGTAGATGATATGAACGAGTAGAACACAAAGAGTTGTGGGCGGTGATCGTCATACTGCTTACCACCAATGTCTTATTTTGATTCGGTGGTATTGTTGGATGAAGCGGCCCGAACCATCCTTACATGACCATGTTCATGAGACCGGCTCCACTGACATACATGCAACTAGTTTTGCATAAAGGTGGCTGGCGAGTGTCTGCTTCTCCTACTTTAGTTGAATCGGATTTGACTGCGGCCGGTCCTTGTTGAAGGTTAAAACAACAAACTTGATAACTCACCATTGTGGTTTTTGTGCCGTAGGTAAGATCGGTTCTTGCTAGAAGCCCATAGCAGCCACGTAAAACTTGCAACAACAAAGTAGAGGACGTCTAACTTGTTTTTGCAGGGCATGTTTGTGATGTGTTATGGTCAAGACATGATGTCATATACGTTATTGTATGAGATGATCATGTTTTGTAAAAGTTATCGGCAACCGACAGGAGCCTTATGGTTGTCTCTTTATTGTATGAAATGTAAACGCCATGTAATTGTTTTACTTTATCACTAAGCGGTAGCGATTGTTGTAGAAGCAATAGTTGGCCAGATGACCACGCAACGATGGAGATCTAGGTGTAGAGCCGGTGACGACGGATATCATGACAATGCTTTGGAGATGGAGATCGAAAGCACGAGATGATGATGGACATATCATGTCACATATTTTGAATGCATGTGATGTTTATCTTTATGCATCTTATTTTCCTTACTACGATGGTAACATTATAAGATGATCCCTTAACTAAATTTCAAGGTATAAGTGTTCTCCCTGAGTATGCACCGTCGCGACAGTTCTTCGTGCTGCGACACCACATGACGATCGGATGTGATAGGCTCTACATTCACATACAATGGGTGCAAGAAAGTTTTGCACATGCGAAATACTCAGGTTAAACTTGACGATCCTAGCATGTAAATACATGGCCTCGGAACACTGGAGACCGAAAGATCGAGCGTGAATCATATAGTAGATATGATCAACATAGAGATGTTCACCATTGATGACTACTCCATCTCATGTGATGACCGGACATGGGTTAGTTGATTTGGATCACGTATCATTTAGATGACTCGAGGGATGTCTATCTAAGTGGGAGTTCTTAAGTAATTTGGTTAATTGAACTTTAATTTATCATGAACGTAGTCCTGATAGTATTTGCAAATTATGATGTAGATCAATAGCTCGCGTTGTAGCTCCCCTATGCTTTTGATATGTTCCTAGAGAAAAATAAGTTGAAAGATGATAGTAGCAATGATGCGGACTGGGTCCGTGATCTGAGGATTATCATCATTGCTGCACAGAAGTATTATGTCCTTAGTGCACCGCTAGGTGACTGACCCATTGCAGGAGCAGATGCAGACGTTAGGAACGTTTGGCAAGCTCGATATGATGACTACTTGATAGTTTAATGCGCCATGCTTTACGGCTTAGAATTAGGGCTTCAAAGATGTTTTGAACGCCACAGAGCATATGAGATGTTCCAAGAGCTGAAATTAGTATTTCAGACTCATGCCCGTGTTGAGAGGTATTAGACCTCTGACAAGTACTTTGCCTAGAAGATGGAGGAGAATAGCTCGGCTAGTGAGTATGTGCTCAGTATGTCTGGGCACTACAATCACTTGAATCAAGTAGGAGTTAATCTTCCATATAAAATAGTGATTGGCAGAGTTCTCTAGTCAATAGAACTTTGTGATGAACTATAATGTGCAAGGGATAACGAAAGAGGTTCCTGATCTCTTCGCGATGCTAAAATCGGCAAAGATTTAAATCAAGAAAGAGTATCAAGTGTTGATGGTTAACAAGACCACTAGTTTCAAGAAAATGGTCAAAGGAAAAGAAAGGGAACTTCAAGAAGAATGACAAGCAAGTTGTCACTCCCATAAAGAAGCCCAAAGCTTGACCTAAGCCTGAAACTGAGTGCTTCTACTGCAAAGGAAATGGTTACTGGAAGCGGAACTACCCCAAATTATTTGGCAGATAAGAGGGATGGCAAAGTGAACAAAGGTATCTTTGATATACATGTTATTGATGTGTACCTTACTACTGCTCGTAGTAGCCCTGGGTATTTGATATCTGTTCAGTTGCTAAGATTAGTAACTCGAAACAGGAGTTGCAGAATAAATGGAGACTAGTTGAGGGTGAAGTGACGATGTGTGTTGAAAGTGGTTCCAAGAATGATGTGATCATCATCGCACATTCCCTATACTTTTAGGATTAGTGTTGAACCTAAAAAAATGTTATTTGGTGTTTGCGTTGAGCATGAACAAGATATGACCGTGTTTATTGCAATACGGTTATTCATTTAAGATAGAGAATAATTGGTATTCTATTTACATGAATAAAACATTTGAAAAGATCAAGAAGAGGTGTCTAGAGGGGGGGTGATTAGACCCTCAACAAGTACATATAGCAATTTTTAAGTTTTTCAAGTTGACGTTGGAAATTAGCACAATCTCAAACATTCACAATACAATTCAAGCAAGCATGCAAAGAGTATATGAGCAGCAGAAAGTAAGGCATGCAACTTGCAAGAAAGTAAAGGGATGGGATTGGAGTGTGCAAACGCAATTGGAGACACAGAGATTTTTGGCATGGTTCCGGTAGGTGGTCCTATCCTACATCCACGTTGGTGGAGACTTCAACCAACGAAGGGTAACAGTTGTGCGAGTCCATGGAGTGCTCCACCCACGAAGAAGCAACCTTGTCTATCCCACCATGGCCATCGCCCACGAAGAACTTGCCTCACTTGGGTAGATCTTCACGAAGTAGGTGATCTCCTTACCCTTACAAACTCCTTGGTTCAACTCCACAATCTTGACAGAGGCTCCCAAGTGACACCTAACAAATCTAGGAGACACCACTCTCCAAAAGGTAATAAATGGTGGGTTGATGATGAACTCCTTGCTCTTGTGCTTCAAATGATAGTCTCCATAACACTCAACTCTCTCTCACATATTTGGCTATGGTGGAAGACGATTTGAGTGGAAAGCAACTTGGGGAAGGCTAGAGATCAATATTCTTGTGGTTGGATTGGAATGTCTTGGTCTCTACACATGAGTAGGTGGTTCTCTCTCAGAAAATGAATGCTGGAAGGGTAGGCATGTTCTGATGTCTATTCTCACGAATGGAGAATGGGTGGAGGGGTATATATAGCCTCCACACCAAATCTAGCCGTTACACACAGATTCCCAAACTCGGTGAGACCGAATAGTGAAACTCGGTCAGACCGATCTGGTTCAAAATGTGAACGTTAGAGTTTTCGGTGGGACCGACAAGGTCAACTCTGTGAGACGATGTGCTAGGGCTAGGGTAAAACCTCAACTCGGTTTGATCGATTACACAACCTCAGCGAGACCAATTTTGATAGTAAGCAAACAGAGAGTTGGTCAAGCAAACTCGGTGGGACTGATTGCTTATTTCGGTGGGACCAAAATTATTGCAACATGCAACAGAGAGTTTGCAAGCCCATCTCGGTGAGACCGAGAGACCGAACTGATTAGGTTTTCTGGCAGTGACTATGTCAAATGAACTCGGTGGCGCCACATAGATCAAATCGGTGGGGTCGAGTTTGACTTTTATGTTTAGGACATATGTGGATATGAGGAAGTGGTTGATGGCTTTGGAGCATATCACTAAGCACTTTGAGCAAGCAAGCCATTAAGCAACACCTCATCCCCTTTTAATAGTATTGTCTTTCCTATGGACTCAATGTGATCTTGGACCACTAAAATGAAAATGTAGAGTCTTGAGCTTTTGCCAATATTTGTCCTTAGCATCTTCAAGGGGTTCCACATCCTCTTATCCATGCCATTCCAATATTGAACTTATCTGAAATATACTAGATGAAAATATTAGTCCAACAAGAGATATGTTGTCATTAATTATCAAAATCACCCAGGGAGCACTTATGCTTTCAATCTCCCCCTTTTTAGTAATTGATGACAACATACATCAAAGCTTTAGAGAAGGATATTGGGAAAAAGCAATAAAGCTTTGAAAGACATGCAACATGCATTAGCTCCCCCTACATGTATGCAATCATGTGATTATGGAATATGAAAGAATGAGAATGCATAAGCATGACTAAGCAAGCAATGAGTTACATGTATCTTCGTTATATGCAATAGAGCAAATGGTGTGGATACTGGAAACATACCTTCATGTTCATGAGTCTCTCTGGCAAACAATATATACCACAGCAAGAGATCTTCATTCACATGAGTGTGATCCATATACTTACCTTGTGGTCTTGAACTAGCTTTGGAAGAGATGAACCTGAGTAAACAAGGTTAGATAACACAAGAACATCTACTAGACAGAGCAAGAACGAGAGACCACAAGAGTACCAAGACTGGGATGACATGTAGAGAGTGAACACTTAGTACTCTAGTTGGATATAGACATGTCCCCAAGAATAAAGATATGCAATGAATGAATTCGAAAGATTTTCTTCCTTTAGGTGTCTTTCTCCCCCTGAATCTGACATTGGTTAATGGGAGATGTAACATCCCAAATTTTCAATTTGGAATGTTATACACTACATCATCAATGCATAACATATTTTATTGCTTTGGCCCAATCCAGAAATTCTAAGAAACTCAAGGACCCTCGGAGAGAGTTGGGGATTTCGTTATTTTCATATTTGAGTTTCTCAAATTCGAAAATAGGATCATTTGATTTTCATATTTCAATTATTTCTATAATAAAAATATGAGAGAGGGAATAAAATGATTTTCATATTTCGTTATTTCTACTACTACTACTACTACTACTACTACTACTACTACTACTACTACTACTACTACTACTACTACTACTACTACTACTACTACTACTACTACTACTACTACTACTACTACTACTACTACTACTACTACTGCTACTACTGCTACTACTGCTACTACTGCTGCTGCTGCTGCTGCTGCTGCTGCTACTACTGCTGCTACTGCTGCTACTGCTGCTACTGCTACTACTGCTACTACTGCT
Organism: Triticum dicoccoides; assembly: GCF_002162155.2. Taxonomy (NCBI): domain Eukaryota; kingdom Viridiplantae; phylum Streptophyta; class Magnoliopsida; order Poales; family Poaceae; genus Triticum; species Triticum dicoccoides. The sequence goes on from NC_041393.1 coordinate 669,355,407, forward strand.
ACTACTGCTACTACTGCTACTACTGCTGCTACTACTGCTACTACTGCTACTACTGCTACTACTGCTACTACTGCTACTACTGCTACTACTACTACTACTACTACTACTACTACTACTACTACTACTACTACTACTACTACTACTACTAGAGCGGAAAACCTTCCCCCCCAAGCTCGCCGCGAAGGAGCTGAGGGAGTATTACTACCTCTTTTGGTCGACGGAGATGCGAGCGCATCCGCGCACGAAGGTACTCTCCGCCGCCGCTTCAGAACGGGCTCCGAATGGATATCCCTTCTTCGCGTTGTTCTTCTACTGCGGGCTCTGCCCGCCTTTCTCTGAGTTTTTCTGCGACATTATGAACACCTACGGGTTCCACCTCCTTGACTTCACCCCCAATGCCGTTCTGACCATGGCAGTTATCACTATATATGTTGCTTCAGAAGCAGCTAAGTTCTTTCACTTGATGTTTATATTACAAATTTATTTGACGAATTCCTACCGTCTTCCCAGGCAGTTCCACCCGAAGGGAAGACTTCTCTACAACCACAAGGTTCTCATTCATACGCCATACATCGGCTAAATAGAGAACTACCGACAGAGGTTTCTCCTATAGGATCCCTAGCGTAAGAACTCATTTCATAAATTCATAATATAAAAACCAAGTGAAACCCGAAACTACTTCACTTCGACAACATAATTTACATACGGATTTCCCTTTCGGGAAACCCCGAAGGGATTACAAAGAGAAAAAGAGGACTACCTTCTGCCTACCTCCAGCACTGGATGATACAATGCCTCAAAGGCTTATTACAAACTGGAGATGGCTACTACTACTACTACTACTACTACTACTACTACTACTACTACTACTACTACTACTACTACTACTACTACTACTACTACTACTACTACTACTGAGGAGAGTGAGGGAAGTGGTGCTCTGGTGCTTGCGATGCTCTGGAGACTGGTGTTGTGTAGACTGTTGTTCTGTGTCCGCGCTCAGTCCTCCTCCTTTTATAGTGCGCGAGGGATGCTCTATGCTCCACTCTTTTATTCTTCTACGTCTTAGCTGGAGGCCAGGGTATCTCCTAGCTTGACACGGCTTATGCACCGCTGAAGTGCCTCAGTGTTTGCGACATCAAGCCTTGCGTGACTCCGATGCTAGACTGATATTTTTGTCTAGACTGAGAACTTTGTCCAGACTGATAATTTTGTCCAGACTGGAATATTTGTCTTGACCGCGAATTTTGTCTTGACTGGAACTTTTGTCTTGACTGGAATCTTTGTCTTGACAGATGATTTTGTCCAGACTGAAGCTCTTGTCTTCATTGCAACTCTTGTTCTTGCATGCACCGTGCTATGAGTTATCCATGCACGGTTGAATATTGTCTTCATGCAACTTGGATGAAGGGTATTGTCTTGAATGAGGACCTTTCCTGATACGGATGTTGCATGGCTGCTTCTTGCATAATTATTCTTGCTACCATTATTTATTTATTTATTTATTAATTTTTTTGGGCATGGGTATGGGTCTACCCCGCCCATATTATTGATAACACCTTATCAATATTTCGAGTTCTTTAACACCTTATCAATATTTTGAGTTCTTTCAATATTCGGGTATAGGTCCTCCGCGCCCGAATAATTGATATTCATATCAATTCATATTTGAGTATATTTGATTATTACTTTCCTTCTTTTATTCAATTGGTTGCCCATGCCCGGCAATATCCATATGGTCTGCCTCAGAAATAGTAAAATCATATTTTTGATCATATTCTTTCTTTAGCTCTTCAAATTTTTTGTTCATTTCTGATCATAATTCTTTTAAAATTTCTTTCTTCAATTCTGCCTTCATTGTCTTTTTAACTTCTTTAAGTTTTTCAACTATCTTCAATTCTATGTATTCTCCGTCCAAAGGATCAACTCCTTTGATAAGACATTCTGTGTATGATTGATATTTTGAAGAATTTACTTCATTTATATTCTTTCTATCAGTTCTCAATACTCGAAATAACAACCTTTCATTATCTTGGCCCAATTTGTGGCATACTTGATTTCATCACGCCTTATTTGTATTTCTTACAATGTCATAGATATTCCATCGAACATAATATATGTTGGTCTTGGTGTAAAATATACTGCACGGTTATTGATATTAGATTGCATATAACCTTTTTCTTGTCTTCTGATTATGTCCTTAATCTCCAATAAGCATCTTTCCATATCATAAACATGGATATGATCTTTTGGTTTGAAATTGAATGTATTTGGCGGCAATATCCTTATTCTGGTGTTATTTCCAGATATGTAGCTTTCACTTCCTCCTACAAGTGTGTTCCTCTTCATTCCTGTAGAAATGATGATCAGAGAAATAAGTTAGGTAAATTATTTTATTTGCCTTTAATACGATCATGTATGACTTTATATCTATTCTTTGTTATGCTGTCTTCCATGTTCTGGTAGAACCTATCTTGCTATATATTTGGTTCTAATATTTGATCTCTTTCTGTTATTATTTGCTCCTCTATTTCCATGCCTTCAACTATAATGTTCTCTTCCTCGGTATTTGCTTTGTTTTCTAAGTTAGATTTTAGATCCTCTAGTTCTGCCTCTAACTTATTTAGTCTATTTTATAGATTTCTAACTCTGCTAGATAATATTCTATCTTCAGGTTCATATTCTATTTCTTGTCTCCACCTTTGATTCATAGATTTTCGGCATGAGTTACAAGCTTGTCTTAAGCATAAACTACATGTATACCTATTCTCTTGGCTGGGGTAATATATGCAAAAGGCACATTTTATATTATAATCTCCTTTACCCCTAATCCAATCATGTTCACAATCTACCTGGTTCATCATCTCTACTTTTAATCCTGATAGATCATCTGTTAAATCTATTTCATCTTCACTAGATTCTTCTTCTAGCTCTTCAGTTTCTATTTCATCTGTTTCTATGATGGAGTATATTGACTCGTCATCTTTTATTTCATCATCACATACTAGTATATTCTCATTAAAACTATCCATAATTAATACTCTCTCTTGCTCTTCATATTTACTAGAGTACCTTTTCTGATATTTATTAGGGCAAGTTTTACTTAAATGAAAAGGTGAATTGCATATGAAACATCTACATGTTTTATCATATGATTTTCTAGGATTATATCTTCTAACATATCTTTTATGCAAGAATAGGGCTCTATTTTCCGATCTTCGTAAGAAATATCTTTTCTTTGTTCTAAAATTTCTATTATCTCTTTGTGGTTTATAATATTTCTTACTCTTGTGTCATTCTTCGCCATATGTTAGTGGTATTTGGACGATTTTATTGCAGAAATTATAATCGGATTTCTTCATAACCTATGGGCCTGTATACTTGTACATACCTTTCTAAGATGTTTAAACACGAAAGTTATAGCTTGAGATATATTTATGTCTATGCCCGCAGTATCTTTCTTATATTCTTCAAATATTATTGATCCTAATGGATCTGGTAACTTATTAAAATACCTTTCAACCACACCTTTATTGTAGCCTTGCTTAGCTGTGGTAGCATTGTATAAATAATGTTGAGAAAATTCCTTTATACCTTTCCAACTTGTTAAAGTTAATTTTTCTATTTCTCTCAACCTTTCATTTTGCAATGTGGTATGACCCAATGCTGGATCTTCTGCTATGACCATATATATTTGATATGACATTGGCAAAGTTATTAGGATTACATCCAACTCTTTTTAGTTCTTCGTATTGGTGTGGATATGTCTCTACCCATTGTTCCCATAATATTTTTACTGATTCTCCCAAAAATGTTTCAAGATATGTTGTCATATCTTCCACCTTATTCCCTATATTATATTGATTTTGTATATATTTTTGGACTATTAATCCTTTCCACACACTAATTATATTCGGCCAATCTACAGGGTCATGGGCTGCTAAATTCAGAATTGCACCATCATTCCTAGAGTTTTGTAACTGCACTACTTTTTCAAAACCTCTTCTTTTAGAACCCATAAATGTATATTATCCAGGAATATATGTAGGTTGATAATCATCTTTTTTTGGAGGCCATTTTCCAGCAGATCCAGTATGTCTCTGTCTTTCTCCTTCTCTTTTTACAGAAGACTCGCCATATCCTCTTCTTCTTTTATGACCACCTAATCTACTTCCATGGCTTCCATCGCATTTTCTAAATTATGCAGACTTTCGTCATCTAACAAGTTTATAAAATCAGCATTTTGCTCGGAATCAATATAATTTTTATTTTCATATTCATCCCATGGTTCTTCTTCTTCTTCATAACTTTCTAATAATAGCTTATTATTGATATCCCATTGATCGTCTTCACTTATGGCTTTCTCTTTATGACTTTCGGCTTTATTCTTAATATCGGTATTTTCTTCGCGTTTAATATTAATCTTTGGCACCACTGGGTTACTAATGACTGGTTTTTTATCCTTTATTAACCTTTTTATTCTCGAAATTTCTCTAATAAAGAATAATTCTCTTTCTCTTATTTTAGGCCAATCTGATGTCATTGAATTATTATATTCCCAGTTTATGCGTTTTAATTTTTCTTCCCAATGTTTTAATTCATCTTATAAGTCTGCCTTTTCCATGCATTCTTTTACTCCTTTATTCCTACTATCACTACTCTCTGCTTTTGACAAAAGAGGTTCTATTTCGTCTACGGCTGCGGATTTATAGTTCAAGAATCTAATGCTACTAGTTCCTTCGCTATTTTGGTAGCTTATATAATTTTCTGGCTTCTTGAACTCTTTCTTTTCTATTAATTCGCTTATATTCCATTCCTCTCCTGCTCTCTCGTTAGAACCAATTTTAAGAGGTCTCATAAATTTTATGCCTTTAGATTACATGCTCTCTATTATGTCATTTACATTTCCTTTGTATCTAGAGCTGCTTTTATTCGTGAGTCTCCCTATGAATTCAATGCTTACTAACAAATTTGTTCCTTTAAAATCTTCATATTCTTTGGTTTGAAACCCAAAGCTCATTTTCTCAATAAATTCCTTTACAGGCATCATTAAGTCTGGAGCTATATATGTTATTAATCTACTTTCATTCATATCTCCTTCCATAAAGCCTAATGATCCTTTGTCTACCGACTCCCATCTTTTATCAAGTAATGTAATTAATACCTTCGTTCCTAATTTCTTTCTTGTCATTCCTTTTACTCCTATAATATACATCCCTTGGTGAATATATTTGTAACATGAATATTTAAGTTCATTCTCAATATTTCTGCTAACAATTCTTAAATCAACCGGATGTGTTAACACACTTAATTCTACTTCTCTAGATATTCTGTATAATCCGCTTTTACTTTCAAATATGCCCATGTGATATACCTGTTGCGGTCTTATTTTTATTACGTGTCTCTCTGATATCTTTCTAATTCATGTTCCATGTCTATAACCTCTTCTAAATTATCTATGTCGTCACTTCTGCATGATATCCTATTCATCATGGTTACCGGCCTAGAATCTTGCCTTATTAACTGGATGGTCTTGTCTCTTCTAGAGATGCTTTTAGATAGTTCCATTTTTCAGAATTAATATTTTTAGAGGATGAGACTATTCCATATGAAGATAATATCAACTCGTTGTTACCTCGTTTAGTATTTAGCTTTTCCACAATCTGGACTAGTAGTTGTTGAATTGTGTTATTCTGCCTTATAATTATTCTGGAATCTTCTTTTGGTGAATCGTGATCTGAAAATCCGACAGAAGGTGTTACGTATTTTTCTACTTCCTTTAATGCTTGGCTATATTCACTCATTCAAGTTATGATACAACTAGAGTCTTTACTTCTTGTATTAACCTTTTAACTTCAAGTATATCGCGTCTTATTCCAGCACTTGATAATGAATCTTTATTCTTATTTACGACACCACTTAGATTCTTACCAATGGATAAAACTTCTTCTTTAATATAGTCGTTGTTCTTACAAATTATAAGGTTTCTACCTTTCGATTCTTCTAATTTCTGTAGACCTAGATCGATTTTATTATTCAAGCCTGCGTATTTTTGTACCAACTTATTGTGTTCATTTAACATACTTTCATATTTTTGGTCTAAATTATCTTGTCTTTTTCCCAGTGTTATATAAAAGTTATGAATGAGGTCGACAATTAAATTTAGTTGGCCACGTATGTTCTTCGGAAGGATTTATTCTGCACCGTATGCTAATATTTTCTTTGGTAGAGATCAGTCTACCTGTATTAATTTCTAAATTCAAATACTTTAATCTTTCAATGATTAAAACTCTGGCTGAGATACCAACACACAAAATATAATAAATAATTTTTTTTAAAAGTTTTATTAAATTATTATGTAATTTAAATTTTGTGAAATTATTTAATTAACTAATTCTTAATTAATATGCAAGATCTTTTATGGGTTGGCGAAACCAACGAGACAGCCTACGGGTATGCAGCAGTTGTCTTAATCCTACTCGGTACTCTCTGTATTTATCACTATGTTGCTTCAGAAGCAGCTAAGTTCTTTCACTTGAAGTTTATATTGCAAATTTATTTGATGAATTCCTACCGTCTTCCCAGGCAGTTTCACCTGAAGGGAACACTTCTCTACGGCCACAAGGTTCTCATTCGAATGCCACAAATCGGCTAAACAGAGAACTACCGGCAGAGGATTCTCCTATAGGATCCCTAGCGTAAGAACTCATCTCATAAATTCATAATATAAAAACCAAGTGAAACCCGAAATTGTTCACTTCGACAACATAATTTACATATAGATTTCCCTTTCGGGAGACCTCGAAGGGATTACAAAGAGAAAAAGAGGACTACCTTCTGCCTACCTCCACCACTGGATGATACAATGCCTCAAAGGCTTATTACAAACTGGAGATGGCTACTACTACTACTACTAAGGAGGGTGAGGGAAGTGGTGCTCTGGTGCTTGCGATGCTCTGGAGACTGGTGTTGTGTAGACTGTTGTTTCGTGTCCGCGCTCAGTCCTCCTCCTTTTATAGTGCGCGAGGGATGCTGGATGCTCCCCTCTTTTATTCTTCTGCGTCATAGCTGGAGGCCGGGGTATCTCGTAGCTTGACACACCTTATGCACCGCTGAAGTGCCTCAGTGTTTGCGACAACAAGCCTTGCGTGACTCTGATGCTAGACTGATATTTTTGTCTAGACTGAGAACTTTGTCCAGACTGAGAATTTTGTCTAGAGTGGAATATTTGTCTTGACCATGAATTTTGTCTTGACTGGAATCTTTGTCTTGACAGATGATTTTGTCCAGGCTGAAGCTCTTGTCTTCATTGCAACTCTTGTTTTTGCATGCACCGTCCTATGAGTTATCCATGCATGGTTGAATATTGTCTTCCTGCGACTTGGATGAAGGGTCTTGTCTTGAATGAGGACCTTTCCTGATACGGATATTGCATGGCTGCTTCTTGCATAATTATTCTTGCTACCATCATTTTTTCATTTTTTATTTTTTCATATTTTTTTGGGTATGGGTATGGGTCTACCCCACCCATATTATTGATAACACCTTATCAGTATTTTGTGTTCTTTCAATATTCGGGTATAGGTCCTCCGCGCCCGAATAATTGATATTCATATCAATTCATATTCAGGTATATTTGATTATTACTTTCCTTCTTTTATTCAATTGGTTGCCCGTGCCCGGCAATATCCATATGGTCTGCCTCAGAAATAGTGAAATCGTATTTTTGATCATATTCTTTCTTTAGCTCTTCAAAATTTTCGTTCATTTCTGATCGTAATTCTTTTAAAATTTCTTCCTTCAATTTTGCCTTCATTGTCTTTGCAACTTCTTTAAGTTTTTCATCTATCTTCAATTCTATGTATTCTCCGTCCAAAGGATCAACTCCTTTGATAAGGCATTCTTTGTATGTCTCATATTTAGGGGATTCTTCTTCTTTAGCCTTCTGGGAGCTTGATGCTTCTCCCTTTGTATATTTAGGAAGTGATAGACTGGTTATATTGCTACTTATGCCTCTTCGTCTTTCGATATATTCTTTGGCTTTTGGGTCTATATAATAATCTTGCCCAATTAGTTCTCTTGCCCATTTTAGGGCCTCATTGTAATCATCATATTTTTTCCATGTTAAGTCTTCTTTCTTCCGTCTTGCCTCAAATTTCTCTTTTACAATATCTTCATAGCTCATATATATATTCCTGGCTTATTTCCATCAAATATTATATATAGAGTCTTTTCTTTTTGCATCTCCTTTGGTGGCGCTTTGGGGATGCCTTGATTTAATTCATTAATGTATTCAGCTAGGCTATTAAGGATTGCTAGCATGTAACCTTGGTCTTCTCTTTTTCTGGTGTATTGAAACCAGAAATTGTCCAGTATGCACCTCTGGGTGTCATTAATTTTGATATGACTTTTAGGCTTGAAGTTGAAGTGCCTGGTGCAAATACTTTGAGCTTATTCGTTTCTCCAAATATGTATGCTTCATGTCCTCCAGGAAGTGATCCTTTCTTCATTGCTATAAAATTGAGGAGCGAGAGAATATGTCAGGCAAACTATTATCTTTACCTTTGATATGTTCAAAAATTACTTTATATCCATTCCCTGCTATAGTATCTTCGAATAATACCCATCTTCTAGTTGAACTTTTCTTGCTAATCTGATTATAATATCTACATATTGCTTCACAGTCTGTTCGTACTGTAAATTCCTTAAATCCAAAATATAATCTAAAAGCATTAATTGCGTGAACTACCGCAAGAATTTCTCTATCAATATTATTTACTGTCTTTAATTTGTAACTTCCTGAAGCATATCTACATATTTTCTCCTCAGTTTTGGGAGAATATTTGTTGGGTTTTTTCTTTAATATAGCTCCCCAACTTACTTTAGAGGCATCGGTTTCAATTATAAAGTAATAGTCTTCAAATGGCAATTCTAAAGGTTTCAAATTCTTGACCTTGTCTTTAATGGTCCTTACTAGTTTTATATCTTGTGAGTTAAAATATATTTGACCATTCTTTCTTAATTTAGCATATAAAGGTCTAGCAAGCTTTGCTAGGTTATCTATATAATTCCTGGCATAATTTCCAATTCCTAAGAATTGCTGCAATATCTTTTTATCACTCATGTTATCAGGGAATTGCAAAGTTTTCTTTGCAATATGTTCTTGTAAATATATTTTTCCTTCTCCTATTTCATTACCAAGGAAATTTATTTTCTCTCTACAAATTTCCATTTTCATTTTAGATAGTATGAGTCCATTTTGTTCTACCTTTCTAAAGAAGACTTCAAGATGAGCTATATGCTCTTTATATGATTTTGAGAAGACCAGCAAATCATCTACGTATACCAATATAAATGCTTGATTCTCATTGAATATGTTCTGCATTTTTCTTTGAAATAATGCAGGTGCATTCTTTAGACCCAATGGAATTACTAGCCATTCATAATGGCCTAGTGGACAAGTTAAAGTTGTCCAAGGAATGGATTCCTCTGCCATCTTTACTTGCCAGAATCCTGCTTTTAATTCAAGCTTTGAAAAATATTTGCTCCCTTGGATTCTATTTATCCATTCTTGTTTATTAGGTATATTGTAGGAATCATCTACTGTATTATCATTAAGTCTTTTAAAATTAATTACCATCCTAGACTTACCCCTAGCTTCTTCAGCATGATTTCTAACTATAAATGCAGCTGAACGGTGAGGACTTTTGCTCTCTTTGATTGCTCTTAATTTTAACAATTCTTCAATATGCATCTTAAATTCCTCTATATCTTTTGGTGTAGCTTCTATTGGGCCTGATTTGATTATATAATCTGGGTTTATGATGTTTATCTTACAAATTATGGAGTTCTTGTCCCAATGTTTCATTGGTATTTCTCCTATAATTTGTATATCTTCTAACCTTTGCACAATCTTGTCTATATCCTTTTTGGACTTTATATCTCTATACCAATTTGGTGCAAATGATTGTAGTCCTATGCACTCTGTGGAAGTATTTTCTATATGATATTCTTCTATAGCTTCACTAAGATCTTCTTCATTGCAGGTTTTAGGAGATTCTGCTGTAGTATCATATTCATCTTTTGCGTTGGATATTTCAGCTAGTTGTACAGCCTTTCTTTGTTTTCGTACTTCAGATATGTATGGGACATTATCTTGATACGGGACAAATATAACACCTTCTTCATGTATAATAGTGGTTTGGAGAGAATGTTGTAAAAATCTTAATCCTAATATCATGTCATCATTTATTACTAATAAATCTCTAAGTGTGATTTTGTCTATTATATATTTTGTACCATTAATATATGTTTCTATGTTATATGCTAACTGGTTATGGATTTTCTTTATACCTGACATATCTATAGATACCTCAGCTTTATTATCATCTATAGTTTTTACTATTTCAGGACACTTAACGAAGTACTTGTCATGAATGATATTTTTTGTGCACCCTGTATCTAATAAGGCTAAAATCTTATAGGAAATATTTGGTTTTAATACTATTCTAACCGGAATCCTTATTCCTAGAACTTCTTTAAATGGCAACCACACTATATATTTATTTCCAAAGTTGGTTATGGCATCTCTTAATTGAATTAATCTATCTCCATTTTTATCTCTTACTGTTATCATTTGCTCTTTCATTTCAGTGCCTTCAACTACAATGTTCTCTTCCTCTGTATTTGCTTTGTTTTCTAAGTTAGATTTTAGATCTTCTAGTTCCGCCTCTAACTTATTTAGTCTATTTTCTAGATTTCTAACTCTGCTAGATAATATTCTATCTTCAGGTTCATATTATATTTCTTGTCTCCACCTTTGATTCGTAGATTTTAGGCATGAGTTACAAGCTTGTATTAAGCATAAACTACATGTATACCTATTCTCTTGGCTGGGGTAATATATGCAAAAGGCACATTTTATATTATAATCTCCTTTTCCCCTAATCCAATCATGTTCACAATCTACCTGGTTCATCATCTCTACTTTTAATCCTGATAGATCATCTATTAAATCTATTTCATCTTCAGTAGATTCTTCTTCTAGCTCTTCATTTTCTATTTCATTTATTTCTATGATGGAGTATATTGACTCGTCATCTTTTATTTCATCATCACATACTAGTATATTCTCATTAACACTATCTATAATTAATACTCTCTCTTGCTCTTCATATTTACTAGAGTACCTTTTCTGATCTTTATTAGGGCAAGTTTTACTTAAATGATCAGGTGAATTGCATATGAAACATCTACATGTTTTATCATATGATTTTCTAGGATTATATCTTCTAACATTTCTTTTATGCAAGAATGGGGCTCTATTATCTGATCTTCGTAAGAAATATCTTTTCTTTGTTCTAAAATTTCTATTATCTCTTTGTGTTTTATAATATTTCTTACTCTTGTGTCTTTCTTCGCCATATGTTAGTTGTATTTGGACGATTTTATTGCAGAAATTATAATCGAATTTCTTCATAGACCTCTGGTCCTGTATACTTGTACATACCTTTCTAAGATGTTTAAACACGAAAGTTATAGCTTGAGATATATTTATGTCTATGCCCGCAGTATCTTTCTTATATTCTTCAAATATTATTGATCCTAATGGATCTGGTAACTTATTAAAATACCTTTCAACCACACCTTTATTGTAGCCTTGCTTAGCTGTGGTAGCATTGTATAAATAATGTTGAGAAAATTCCTTTATACCTTTCCAACTTGTTAAAGTTAATTTTTCTATTTCTCTCAACCTTTCATTTTGCAATGTGGTATGACCCAATTCTGGATCTTCTGCTATGACCATATTTGATATGACATTAGCAAAGTTATTAGGATTACTTCCAGCTCTTTTTAGTTCTTCGTATTGGTCTGGATATGTCTCTACCCATTGTTCCCATAATATTTTTACTGATTCTCCCAAAAATGTTTCAAGATATGTTATCATATCTTCCACCTTATTCCCTATATTATATTGATTTTGTATATATTTTTGGACTATTAATCCTTTCCAAACACTAATTATATTCGGCCTATCTACAGGGTCATGGGCTGCTAAATTCAGAATTGCACCGTCATTCCTAGAGTTTTGGAACTGCACTACTTTTTCAAAACCTCTTCTTTTAGAACCCATAAATGTATATTGTCCAGGAATATATGTAGGTTGATAATCATCTTTTTCAGGAGGCCATTTTCCAGCAGATCGAGTAGGTCTCTCTCTTTCTCCTTCTCTTTTTACAGAAGACTCGCCATATCCTCTTCTTCTTTTATGACCACCTAAATCTACTTCCATGGCTTCCATCGCATTTTCTAAATTATGCAGACTTTCGTCATCTAACGAGTTTATAAAATCAGCATTTTGCTCGGAATCAATATAATTTTTATCTTCATATTCATCCCATGGTTCTTCTTCTTCTTCATAACTTTCTAATAATAGCTTATTATTGATATCCCATTGATCTTTTTCACTTATGGCTTTCTCCTTATGACTTTCGGCTTTATTCTTAATATCGGTATTTTCTTCGCGTTTAATATTATTCTTTGGCACCACTGGGTTACTAATGACTGGTTTTTTATCCTTTATTAATCTTTTTATTCTCGAAATTTCTCTAATAAAGAATAATTCTCTTTCTCTTATTTTAGGCCAATCTGATGTCATTGAATTATTATATTCCCAGTTTATGCGTTTTAATTTTCTTCCCAATGTTTTAATTCATCTTCTAAGTCTGCCTTTTCCATGCATTATTTTACTCCTTTATTCCTACTATCACTACTCTCTACTTCTGACAAAAGAGGTTCTATTTTGTCTATGGCTGCGGATTTATAGTTCAAGAATCTAATGCTACTACTTCCTTCTCTATTTTGGTAGCTTATATAATTTTCTGGCTGCTTCAACTCTTTCTTTCCTATTAATTCTCTTATATTCCATTCTTCTCCTGCTCTCTCTTCAGAACCAATTTTTAGAGGACTCATAAATTTTATGCCTTCAGATTGCATGCTCTCTATTACGTCATTTACGTTTATTTTGTATCTAGAGCTGCTTTTATTCGTGAGTCTTCCTATGAATTTAATGCTTACTAACAAATTTGTTCTTTAAAGTCTTCATATCCTTTGGTTTGAAACCCAAAGCTCATTTTCTCAATAAATTCTTTTACATGCATCATTAAGTCTGGAGCTATATATGTTATTAATCTATTTTCATTCATATCTCCTTCCATAAAGCCTAATGATGCTTTGTCTACCGACTCTCGTCTTTTATCAAGTAATGTAATTAATACCTTCGTTCCTAATTTCTTTCTTGTCATTTCTTTTACTCCTATAATATACATCCCTTGGTGAATATATTTGTAACTTGAATATTTAAGTTCATTCTCAATATTTTTGCTAACAGTTCTTAAATCAACCGGATGCGTTAACACACTTAATTCTACTTCTCTAGATATTCTGTATAATCCGTTTTTACTTCAAATATGCCCATGTGATATACCTGTTGCGGTCTTATTTTTCTTAACGTGTCTCTCTGATATCTTTCTAATTCGCGTTCCATGTCTATAACCTTTTCTAAATTATCTATGTCGTCACTTCTGCATGATATCCTATTCATCATGGTGAGCGGCCTACAATCTTGCCTTATTAACTGGATGGTCTTGTCTCTTCTAGAGAGGCTTTTAGATAGTTTCATTTTTCAGAATTAATATTTTTAGAGGATGAGACTATTCCGGATGAAGATAATATCAACTCGTTGTTACCTCGTTTAGTATTTAGCTTTTCCACAATCTGGACTAGTAGTTGTAGAATTGTATTATTCTGCCTTATAATTTAATGCTTGGCTATATTCACTCATTCAAGTTATGATACAACTAGAGTCTTTCCTTCTTGTATTAACCTTCTAACTTCAAGTATATCTCGTCTTATTTCAGCACCTGATAATGAATCTTTATTCTTATTTACGACACCACTTAGATTCTTACCAATGGATAAAACTTCTTCTTCAATATAGTCATTGTTCTTACAAATTATAAGGTTTCTACCTTTCGATTCTTCTAATTTCTGTTGAACTAGATCAATTTTATTATTCAAGCCTGCATATTTTTGTACCAACTTATTGTGTTCTTTTAACAGACTTTCATTTTTTTGGTCTAAATTATCTTGTCTTTTTCCCCAAGTTTTATAAAAGTTATGAATGAGGTCGACAATTAAATTTAGTTGGCTATAACTAGTATGCCATGTATGTTCTTCGAAAGGATTTATTCTGCACCGTATGCTAATATTTTCTTTGGTAGAGATCAGTCTACCTGTACTAATTTCTAAATTCAAATACTTTAGTCTTTCAATGATTAAAACTCTGGCTGAGATACCAACACACAAAATATAATAAATAATTTTTTTTAAAAGTTTTATTAAATTATTACGTAATTTAATTTTGTGAAATTATTTAATTAACTAATTCTTAATTAATATGTAGGATCTTTTATGGGTTGGCGAAACCAACGAGACAACCTACGGGTATGCATCAGTTGTCTTAATCCTACTCGGTACTCTCCGTATTTATCACTATGTTGCTTCAGAAGCAGCTAAGTTCTTTCACTTGAAGTTCATATTGCAAATTTATTTGATGAATTCCTACCATCTTCCCAGGCAGTTCCACCCGAAGGGAACACTTCCCTACGGCCACAAGGTTCTCATTCGAACGCCACACATCGGCTAAACAGAGAACTACCGGCAAAGGTTTCTCCTATAGGATCCCTAGCGTAAGAACTCATCTCATAAATTCATAATATAAAAACCAAGTGAAACCTGAAACTACTTCACTTCGACAACATAATTTGCATACGGATTTCCGTTTCGGGAGACCCCGAAGGGATTACAAAGAGAAAAAGAGAACTACCTTCTGCCTACCTCCACCACTGGATGATACAATGCCTCAAAGGCTTATTACAAACTAAAGATGGCTACTACTACTACTACTACTAAGGAGAGTGAGGAAAGTGGTTCTCTGGTGCTTGCGATGCTCTGGAGACTGGTGTTGTGTAGACTGCTGTTCTGTGTCCGCGCTCAGTCCTCCTCCTTTTATAGTGCGCGAGGGATGCTGGATGCTCCCCTCTTTTATTCTTCTGCGTCATAGCTGGAGGCCGGGGTATCTCGTAGCTTGACACGCCTTATACACCGCTGAAGTGCCTCAGTGTTTGCGACATCAAGCCTTGGGTGACTCCGATGCTAGACTGACATTTTTGTCTAGACTGAGAACTTTGTCCAGACTGAGAATTTTGTCCAGACTGAAATATTTGTCTTGACTGCGAATTTTGTCTTGACTGGAACTTTTGTCTTGACTGGAATCTTTGTCTTGACAGATGATTTTGTCCAGACTGAAGCTCTTGTCTTCATTGCAACTCTTGTTCTTGCATGCACCGTCCTATGAGTTATCCATGCATGGTTGAATATTGTCTTCATGCAACTTGGATGAAGGGTCTTGTCTTGAATGAGGACCTTTCCTGATACGGATGTTGCATGGTGCTTCTTGCATAATTATTCTTGCTACCTTTTTTTTGGGGTATGGGTACGGGTCTACCCCGCCCATATTATTGATAACACCTTATCAATATTTTGAGTTCTTTCAATATTCGGGTATAGGTCCTCCGCGCCCGAATAATTGAATATATATATATATATATATATATATATATATATATATATATATATATATATATATATATATATATATATATATATATATATGGAAAAGCAAACCTATGCAACAATCTTGTGGAGGTGGCAATCATAGCCACATGTTCTCATTGAGATCTGGTCCCTATACTTTCCCTCTTTCGATTTTCTTCATTTTAACTATTGCATAGTTATTTCCTCATATAGACAAAATGGGACCATGGTCCTTGTTTATAGCCCAGTAGAGGCCAGTAGTAGGCTGGCAAGCCGTCAGGGAGCCAGTGCTCGGCCCGTGCGCTTACAGTTCCCAGCCCACGAAAAGGTTCCCAGATGCATTCGGTGCCGACTGCCACCTCTCCATCTCTGTTTTTCTCCCCTGCTCATGCCTCTCTCTCACTCCCTCGCCGGTTCGGATCCACACCACGGCCACACCTTCCGATCAGCATGGCCTCCCCTATGCCCCTCCTCTCCATCACTCACGATCACCACCCTAGCATGGAGCCCAGCCGTCTGCACATCTTATTTCTCCTCCCTAGCAGAGTAGATCTGGATCGGGCTCCTTTCTTCCTGCACCGTTCCCGGTACGCCAACCTCCACCACTGCCTTCTCTACATTCACCTCCTCCTCCTACGACCCGTGCTACAGCAGCAGCGTCCCACCATCCCCCAGCCATCACCTTCCTCCCCCATTTTGTGACCCGTCGACGGTGCCACGACCAGGACGACCACCACTTCTGGAGCGGCCGAGTTCTGCCCGAGAAGGCGACACCGCACACCGACAAATCAAGTCGAGCCGACGGAGCAGAGCTCCGTGAGGAGGAGGAGCTCCATGCGGCCGCGACGCCCAAGGAAGGAGCAGCTCCGGTGCAGGCTGTCTACAGTCGCCATCGGAGCGGGGTGCTGTTGCCCGCTCCCCAAATCTCTCCGCCCCCTTCGGCTGCGTTGGGATGTAGCACTGGCGCTTGTCGTCCTCTTCGTGCACCAATACTTCAACGGGGTCGCGGACATAGGCAAATGGAGAAGGCCGGCGTAAAGCCGGGTCTCCTGTACTCGTGGTTGCTTCGAGGTCGAGTTGGTTGCTACAAATCATAGACTGGAACAACACTGGATGTACTGGTGGATTGGAGTCCCCTGTTTTAGTGCTTGGTGCTCTCTCCTTTGCTCTGACAGTGGTGACCGGCTGCAAGCAGATGAATTTGTGTAAGGGTAACATCCTGTGGTACCTGCTCTTGATTGTTTAGTATAGCTATTAGTACTGCTATTTTTGCCTAATGTTTTTTCTTGAAGTATGATTGTTCCAGTGAGTATTATTGGTTTGTTAATCTGCTCAGCACTAATATTTTAGCTGAAATTTGCAGAGTTTCAGTTTTTTGTACCTCTTTACTGCCACACATTCGTGGTCACTGTATGAGTCTAGATGCACTTTTTTTTCTTGGGTAGCACACACTCATGAGATGAAAAAGAAAACAAAGAACTGCTCATAGAAACCTGGAAAAGATGTTGGAAATAAAACTGAAATGTAGTTTTTGTTCTCCTACTTTACATTTTATTTTTTCAGTGGGATGCTCATGATTTTATTATAAACTCGGTTGAGACTAATTTCAATGGGATGCTCATAATTAGTTTCGCCCTTTTTTGCCTTATTATTTTTGCTTGAAAGTACGAGGTCAGTTATGAAAGTGAGCTATAGCTCAACGATTTTCTCAGAATCGTCACCTGCGGGGGCAGCATGTGTATAGATCAGAGGGTTTGCTTTCACCTGCTCATTTTTGTGAAGGTTCAGGGTCATTGATGTGTAGGTATGTTTTTGTTCAGTTAGCATGGGGATGGGGCGTGTTCTTCTCCCAGGAATGTTCATTTTTGTCACACTCATTTTATGCTCTAGGCAATTACTGTTGTTTTTGTAAGTTAGTGTACATTGATCATTTTTTTGCTGCAACTACTCACAAAGGAACCTTCTGTTATTTTCATTTTTTGAAGCAGAAGAAGAATGCAAGCTAGTGAATTAAAAGAAGCTTGAGACTCTGATTCCTGTTGGGCCAAGCTACTTCCTTTTATGAATGGGTCAAGTCTTAAATTGTTAGTCGAGTACACATATTTTTCAAGGTGGCTGGAGTGTGCTCATATGATTAGGTAGGTATATTGTTGAAGCAGTATCCCTGTTCCAAATCAGTGACACAATCTAACACTGGTACGACTCAACCCAATCCATCAGTATGCATGTAAGTATGAGAATTTTCATGCCAAAAATTGTTCTCGATTGTTAGTAATTGTTATATATGTATCTCATTTCTGCGCAATAGTTTGTTAGATAACCAAAACAGCTGTAACTTCTTCCTAACCGTGTCACTTATTTACATTTCTTACAAGTTTTATTTCATAGTTTTTGTTTGCACCTGTAACATCAGTTTCAGTTTTCACTAATTCAGCCCAATCTTCAGCCTGACGGTCTCTATTTCATCAGTCTTCAGTATACCATTGTTTATTCTAGTATTTCAGCAAATACTCTTCATTTTTTCAGTTAATGGTGGGTGGCTGCTTTCTCTGCTACTCCTTGTACCTGCCTCGGCCACCATTACCTTCGCGGCATTCTGCAATTGTAAATGAAACATGCAAGTTATACCCCTCATGGTGGTCTAGTGTCACAGAAACCTTTCTCCGCCATTTGTGAGAACCTTGAACGATCATATGTGTTCACTCTTTATATTGGATGGGGCACCTTTGATACCATGAACGTTACACCCTCGATTCACTAGATGGCAAAACAATGCATTTTAGGTGCGACAAAACAATGCATTCATCCTCATTTTACCATGTTGTTTGTGTAGAGCTAATCATGCATTACTTTTGGCAAGCAGATCAAAACCATCAAACCAGGCCTTACTACCACGCCCAAATTCAACTGGTCAATGCCCCCTTTCTCTTTGCATTGCCAAGCCCACCGGACAAAATGCATGCATGTTTCCTCAATAAGCAAACACGCATGGCTGGTAGGAGTACACGAGAAAGGGCGCTCTGAAATTTGCTTCAGTTCCTCTGAGCGCTCACAAACAAACAAAACATTTTACTTCTGGCCACGGACCGTCTGCCAGCAGCCCTGCCAGTCTTCCCTCGGTTCACGCGACAAGGCAGTCCATACACCATCCACATGTGATCAGTGGGGCTTTTCACAAGTCTTTCTAGTGGAAGCATATTTATTTACATGTACCCAGTTTGGTTGGGCATTATAAAGTAAATAAGGAAATATGTCACTTGTTTTAAACTTCAAAGCATGACTTTGCACTCAGTTATACTACCTCCATTCCTAAATATAAGACGTTTGGGCAGTTTAAATTAAACTGCACGAACGTCTTTATGTAAGGTGTATTCTTTTGAGCACGGTGACCAAGGCACATAATTGAAAAGAATTTTAGACGAAAATACCCTTAACTAATTAGGTAGTTAGTAGCTTAATTATCAGCAACAAAATAACTAGCAACCTAATACAAGGCAACTAAATCTCACAGCACCAGAATAAAATCAATCTGTGGGATGGGAGAGAGAGAAATGTGAGATGTGCTACCCTAACGTAAGTTGGAGGAGGTGAGGATCATACTACACACCGGTTGCATTCCTAGTTCGTGCCAATCTTGCTAAGGGGCACCGACCTGCCGCAGGCGCCTCCGGCCACCAGCCAACACCCACGAGCGGCCACCACGAACGGCACACACCTGAAGAAGACCAAGGGTCGTCGCTCGTGGCGCCGGTCCTGTCTTGACAGCCGCCGCCACCTGTATAGGGCATCGCACTACACGCCGCGCTCACCTGCACTGGCCATCAACCCGCATCGCTGGAGTCGACGCCAGCACTGGGTCTCCTCTTCTTCCAGATCCCGGCCGGCAGCTGAGACGGGTAGAGCTCCTCCCCATGTCTTCCTCACGGGACGGGCTCTCCTCCTCCCGCAGCTTCCTCTCTCGCTGGCATAGCGGGCTAGAGTACATATGAGGATGCGGTGGTGGTGCAGCTAGCTGGTGGCACGCGGTGCAGGAGGCCGTGGGAAGGAGGGAGGAGGCACCACCAGATGGGGAGGAAGGCGGGTGGGGAGGAAGGAGGGGGCATCGCCAGGTGGAGGGGAGGTGGTGTCGAGGGAGTGGAAAGAATCCAGGAGGGCATGATCTATTTTGACCACTTGACCTAGGGCTTTTTCACCGGGATCGTCATTGGTCATGGACCCACTCGACGAGCCCTTCGTTGCCGTGTGGACCAATGATTATATGGTTCCACTGGTAGCCACCAGCGAACAGTGCGAGGTGCAACAAAATCTAGTAGTGAATAGTAAAAATCAACGGTGAAAAACGAGCGAGTGAGCTGATCGAGTGGCCAGCGATCACGCACGCGCGAAGGCCTCCAGAACGGCGGGTTGCCTAGCGTGATTTATATATTCGATTCCTCTTTTTTGCTTGTCTCCAAGCAGCCCGCTAGACGTGATTATGATCGTATAAGAAGAATCATAAACAATAACCAAACAATTGTACCTAAGTACACGCAAGTCACACCCCCCCCCCATATGGTTATTGTGTACACTTTTTTTTCGGTAAAAAATGGGCACCCACCTCCATCTCTCTATTTTTAGGATTCATTAACAGTAACGAACGATCAATTTGTAATCAGAAACACACTATTCACACCATGCTTGGCGTATTCGTTCTCGGTCGGGAACCTTCATTTTTCATTTACCGAACCCTTCACACTCGTATGTGTGCACCTTTTATAACTGTACTGGATACTCTTTCGCTTCTTTGTCATTTGTACACACGGTTTGGTACACCGTCCCACTCGGCGCTCCCGACCGTTCTATCTCTCTCTCTCTCTCCTGATATGGTGTTCTCGTGTTGTCGTAGTGACATGGGAACCTTCAATTCCAACATACGAAGCCTCTCACCATTGTAGGTATGTACTGTTTTCATATGGGGCGGGTACCTTTTAATCGTACAACTATCAGTGTACCATCCGAGCACTGCCTTGCTCCCGCCGGTCTCCCGCCCACTCTCTATTTTGTTGTTCTTTTCTCTCTCTTTTCGTAAGAGGAAACATTAATATTAACGGGCATTTTACAACAGAAAAACATGCGGATATCCCCCCGCTTGGCGTTATTGTATCGCTGAATCGTCATAATGATGTGGGAACCTTCATCATCGTCTACCAAACCTTACACACTCATATGCGTGCACTTTTTATTGAGTCGGAAAGGGGGGCACCCACTGTGCCCTCCATCTCTCTCTTATTTAAGAGGTATTAATAGTAACGAACGGCCAGTTTGCAATCAGAAACACGCATGTCACACCCCCGCTTGGTGTTATCATTCTCGGTCAGGAACCTTCATTTTTCATGTGTTGAACCCTTCACACTTGAATGTGTGCACCCTTTCTATCCGGACCAGACACTATTTCACTACCTTCACATTTGTACCCACGGTTTGGTACACCGTTCCACTACGGCGCTCCCGACCATTCTCCCTCCCTATATATCTCTCCCACTCTCTCTATCTCGCTATCTATCTCTCCTTCTCCCAGTCTCTTCCCATTGCAATTGTTGATTCTGGAGCAATTATCTACAAAACACAGTTATCGGAAAAGAACTCCATGACCATGGTGATGGTCTTGTTCGGAATGAGTTCGCGATTCACAAACATAAAGTTCACCTCATTCATTATGAAATCCGCAGGACACACACTTATTCTCTCGCAGTCAATATGAGATCCACAAGACACACACGTATTCTTATGTGTGTTATATGAGATGGTCTATAGAGAAAGGGAGCCATAGATAGCTAGAAAACAGTTACATTACACAAGGAACCTTCAGTTTGCATTGTCGAAACCATGCATACCCACAATAGGGGCACCCTATTGCATATGAACGTGAACCTTTCATATAACGATGACGTTGGACCTATCACGTGAAACCATCATACATTTTGTCAGGTGTTAAAGGACTAGAGAGAGAGGGAGCAATGTATAGCTAGTCATAGCATCACCGCAAGACTTACATTAAACAGAAACCTCTATTTTACTTTGTCAGAACCATGCATACCTGCAGGAAGGCACCCTTTTTTTGTGAACGAGAACCCTATCTATAAGGTGGACGCTGCACCCACCGACACTCCATTCGGTACCGCATAGTTTTTCCATGAAGCATTCTTGTCAAATAAGGTGTTGAAGGACTAGAGAGAGAGAGAGAGAGAGAGAGACAGAGAGAGACAGAGAGAGGGAGGGAGGGAGGGAGGGAGGGAGGGAGGGAGAGAGAGAGAGAGAGGGAGGGAGCAAAAGATAGATAGATATAGCATCACCGGAACACTTGCATTTACACATGAACCTCTGTTTTTACTTTGTCGAAACCATGCATCACCGGAACGCTTGCATCACATGTAAAACTTCCATTTTGCATTATCAGAACCATGCACACCCACCCTGGGGGCACCTTTTTATTGTGCACGAGAACCTTCTATATAAGTGGATGTTGCAGCCATCGACCCCAATTGACACTCCTGCAAACTTTTATGGTGCATGCATGTTATATCAGATGGTAAAGGTCTATAGAGAGAGGGAGCGATACATAGATAGACGTTGCATCCATCACCGCAACGTTTACATTACATACGAACTTCCAGTTTGCATAGTCGGAACCATGCTTACCCGCACAAGGGGAGCCCTATTATATAATGATGATGTTGGACCTAGCAAATGGGCAGACCGGTTTCATTTCAGCGTTGTTTAATGCTGGCTTAACCACCACGTACCCGCGATCCGGTCTGATAATATTTGTTACTAGGAACAAAAAATATACATAGTCTCTTGTGTCTATGCTTTTACTCTAATCGGTCTAGTGCCAGGCGATGGTTACGTACCTTTTTTTTTTTGAAATGTGATGGGTACGTACTTGAACATGCATGGATGGATCAAATTTTAAACGGGCCAATCAGGGGCCAGTGCATGGATCATATGTGTTTGCATGTGTATGTCTCGTCTGTTAGTCAATCATCGCGTCCAAAGGCCTCCGGTTTGCTCCAAAGAGAGTATGTTCTTAGCACTGATCGTTTGGAAAGACCATCTGATTTCTTAATGACCATGTCTAAAAAACCATCTTCAACCTTACAATACTAATGAAAATGCTTCCCTTCTAATTACTTCGACGACCATCTCCCACTGAAGCTACTGAGTGTGATTACTTCCACGACCATCGACGGTGGATGCAAGGCCGACAGCTGTGTCGGGGTTCGGCGGCCCGTCCATGGCGAGCGGGCGGGAGGGTTTTGGGAAAGGGAGGATAATGAGGGTGAGGGTGGATATGCCACTGATCGGCGGCCATGCGGAGGACAAGGGCGTGCGTCGCCCGCGTTCGAACCCGGCCCAAATTTGGGCACGAAATAGGTCAGGGACGTCCATTTGCGTCGGCGTTTTGGGCCGACATTTTCGTCCGCTTCTACCCAAACAGACACTCGCAAACAGTTTGCGTCGGCGCGTTAGAGTTGCTATAAGAACCAACATGGTTCCTGCCTCAGCCTTGCGTGAGACGCGTCAGCGCAAGCAACTATGTGGATGCTGAAGATTGAAGACACCAGATCCACCACACTCGCACATCTTTGCTTTGACCCATGAAGCCGAACTAGTGTTGTGTCGGGCCTCCGAGCCCCGCTGCCCGAGCTTCATTACCCCCTCCCTCACAACCACAGGCAAGAACATCCATGCACCAGCAGCCCACAAAGCCATCGTCGAAGCTGCCAAATCCATTGCACACACATAGCCTCGGACCTCCACATGCCAGAACACTGCGCTTGCCGAACCGCCACGACTCCATGCGCGTCTGCTTGAGCGCGACCCCCCTGTAGAATCGACCGACATGCGCCGCCCAGACCCGAGCGGGCGGTTAGGGTTCCCTCCCAGACCACACGCGGGAGCAACACACTCATTTGCACGTATCTTTTTATTTTGCAAAATTATTTGCACATATTTTTGACTTGCTCATTATGAAAGCACCCCCATAAGCGTGCAAGCATCAGCTCGTATACTGAAACACCAATGAATTTTCCAAATGATTGCAATCAAGCTGAAAAAATGATTATTTTCTTCATCATTATGTAAAATACTTGTTAAAAAACGAGGTATGAAGAGTTAAGGTGCATGGTCTGAATGTAATTTTTTGTTTAATATAATGTGTTTGGTAGAAGAAAACCTGGACACATGCGTCGAGTGTGGCCTACCATTGTGAAATAGTACTACAGACTTGTGACCACCTGTGTATCGAATGTCAAACTGAACGGGATGTGACCTACTTCCTGGAATACTGGGATCGTAGGTTGTCTGGGTATTTTGTCAGCGCTCCTTCCCACGTTTCTCTATAGCTAAGCACGCATTATCTCCACATTTCTCTATAACTAACCATGAAGTAGAAACAGATGTACATGCAGTTAGGATCCATATGCCACCGTTGGCTATCATCGCCATTCCTGCATGTGTTTAAAAGAAGTTTATATCCAGACGTGTAGAAAGAGAGTAAGCCATCAAGGTGCACAACAAAGATAAAGATAATATTTACTTGGCCTGGTGCATCGGGAGGCACCTACAGCCATTTCCAAACCCTTCCACTTTAATGCCTGAGAAGGAAACAACTAGTAGATGGAGTGTTACAATCTCACTAATAACTCTCGTTAGTTTTCAAACTCATTTTATTAAAATGCTAGACGCTCTACGCCTGTGCATCAAAGGCCAAACTTCCTGGAATCCTAGGATCAGAAGTTGTCTGGTGTATACTGGCAGCTCTCCTTTCCACGTTCGAAGCGGTATATGAGTGGGCCCGAGCAACTATAGTAAAAACCACTATGATCGAGAAGGTCCCGCAGCTGAACAGGGAGAGGTGAACGGCACGAGGAAGTTTGAGAATCTACAGTCCTTTGATAGAGCAATGAAAGACGGCAAGATACGTTTCCATTTTGCCAGTACCCGAGTGTGTTATTTTTTTTTCTTTTTCCTTATTTTCGAGAAAGGAGGTTGAAACCGTGGCCTCTGCATCGGTAGATGTATACAACCATATTTATTAATTATTATTCAACAAAGGTCTGGTAAGAACATACATCAAACAATCTGAAGCCAAAACTCACACCTACAAACTTGATAATGTGGAATGGAAAAAACAGCAAACATAACCCCACGCCCGCGTTATCACTCCCGCGGTGGCTCGAGCGAAATCCTAGCCTGCCACTGCCGCCGCTGCTCCATCCATCTCCTCCCCCCTCGCCGCCACCGGAGGAGGCCGGTGGCCTAAGCCCGCGGGGAGGACGGCGGCAGGGAGTTCCTCGCGTTCCCGTGCGCACATTTGGTGAGGGAGGCTCTAGTCCGCGTCCTGCTCCTCGATGGCAGGCAACTCCCCTGGCCCGACTCGGTTGCGCGCCCCGGCTGCGTCATCCGGCCTCTCTGGCTGCGCTCGGTTGTGGCAGGGGGTGGGCCGCCCTGGCTTCCTGGTGGGTGTTGCACGCCTAGCGGTGCGTCGGTGCGCCAGCGGCTGGTCCATTGCGGGGCAGGTGCGAGGGACCACAAGATCTAGTCGGGCTTGCCGGATCTGGCCTGCTGGCTTTGGTCAGCGATGAGGTGGTTTGTGATGGTCCTCTGGTGCTGCTGGCGTGGTGGGGTTGGGGGTGGTGTGCGGGCTACTGGAGTTGTGATGCGTGGAGTTGTGATGTTGGGCGGTGCTTTGAGCGGCTTTGGACGGCTAATGGCGCCGGCGTCAGTGGGCGTCGTGTTGCCTCCATGGAGGCATCGCCGTGGAGTGCACCCCCTTGCACACCCTCAGATCCAGCTCTTCAGGTGAAAGCCTAAGGCCCGGTCGGGTCGGGCGACGGCGTCGGCATTGTCGCTTCCCTCTTTGGGGGCACGCCTTGAAGAGCATTGGTTCCCGTTCGCGCTCTCCATGTGTTAGACGCTCACAACACTGCGGTAGGTAGGTGCCCGGCCGGTAGTGTGGCAATGCAGTGTCCAGTTTGGCAACGATGATAATGGCTAGCGGTGTAAGGTCGCGGTAGTGCTTCGGTTGTCGATCCTTACCCGGCGTGCTTGTCAGGTCTCTTCTGGATCTCGTCGTGCCGTCGTGGGGTGGGAGCTATCCGGGAGGTGCCTAGGCGATGACGATGGCAAGTGGCTAGTGGTCTTCGAGGAGGTGTTAGTTGGCGCCAACTCTGCCCATCTCTCTTCTGTTTTGGTGGTTTTCCTAGTCGGAGTTGTCTGGCGCCTGCGTCGGTGGCCGACTGTTGGCATGGGTTCCCGCGTTTGCAGCGACAAGGACTTTGTTGGTGGAAGTCGGTGGTGAAGTCGGAGTCACTGGCTTGTGGAGGAGTGGTGACGATGACACTTGGTGACGACCTTGACTTTGTGTTTCTTCTATGCAGCGTAGTTCTATCTTTGTGTGGTTGGCCAGGTCGGCCGTTGTTGCCCTGTGTGGGCTGTTGTGACGGTTTCAACCCGGTTTTCCGTTAATTAACCGGGCAACCCTCTTCGTGTCCGCCCCAATGCAAATGATGCCCAAATTTGGGCCGGGAACAAAAAGCGGACACGCTCCTTTTTGGGTCGAGACGTTGGGCCGACTTTTGTGTTCGTTTTGACCCAAATGGACACACGCGGACGAAATGGCAGCGCGTTAGAGTTGCTTTAACTATATTTTACATGCTTGTCTCTCATGTAGAAGCGCCATGAACATGCAATACCTTTTTATTGGATGAGAGTTTAATAAAATTGGCTAGTTAAACATTAAGACACACATGTGTTTGTTCAATGGACAGTGTGACGCGGTCCTTCAATTGCAGGTTATGACGAGTAAAAGTAGAAAGTAGTGCCAGCGTACCAAAATGGTAATCTTACAAGTAGCAGACTAGAACTCTAAAGATGACAGTGCACCTGCAGCCAACATGAAATAATGGTCCTGCGGCGTCTTGTTCGTATATGGCTGTCCTTGTGTTAAGTGCTGTGTTGCACATGACACCTTTCTAGTACATCTGTGGCAAAAGCAGTGTACTAGTTCTCTTGTTTTCTTTTTAACACACACGGTTGTGCATGAATAGTGGACCATAGCGCTTCACTGGCTTGCATGTGTATCTTGTAAGGCTAATCTATCCATGGAGACAGTTAATAATTTAGATGTAAATTATAGATACAGTGAATAAAACGAGAAAGAAAGAGTAGAAAATTTGCATCTTGCTCGCAACACAAAACCACCGTCTCCATTATCGCATGCTCGTTTTCTACCCTCTCTGAAGGAAGCGGTGCTGCCCTCTAGTTTCTTGCGTCGGCCGGATCTGACATGCAGTACATTAGTGTTTCATGTGCCTCCTTGTTAAGTCCATCAGCCACGTTTGCGACGAGATTTTCCTAGCTAGAACCGAACGGTGTTTAGTGCGACACATATTGGAGAACACTTGTAACAAGAAAGTCTTTAGGCGTGCCCTGATTTCATGGAATAGAACAGCTAGAACTTAACATGTCAGTAGATGCTAGCGTTGATGTACAGCCTATGGGCACTAGTTGAACTTAGTATGCTTGTAATGTTTAGGTCTATGTACTGTCGCACAGAAGTGGCAAAGAACGGAGACTCGGTAGTCGTCAGTCCATACAAGTTCAGAGATGTCAGAGTCAACGAGTAGAGAAAGGACACTTGCAAAAATGAAAACGAGCTAAGAAAGGGAAGAAGAAAACAAAAGCAATGATAGATAGTGTACTAGCTTGTTCAATGGCATTAACGAAAAACTGAGAGCTCCAATGACGGACCTGAAACATTATCGTGTTTGGCGGGTGTGAGTAATAAGCACACAAAATGATTAAACCTGAGTTGGCCCGCAATTGCCCTAGTTTGAGTTTGTATCAGACATGATGAAGGGCCGTTCTCTAACTCACTGTTTAGGGGTTGGACAGTCATCAAAATCATCACAAAAAAATGGAAAACGACTCGGAAATGAAAGCACAAAAAACCGACACTCACATTATCCCTGGATAATAGAACACTTCCAGCACGTCATCAAACAGCGTATTGGTGCCGCTTTGCATTGATACTGAGCACTCGTCGGCGTCCACAACCTGGTCTCTCCAAGGCATCGCCGTTTGCCTAGCCTGTTATAGCATAATCTTGATTAATCTCAGATTAGTTAGTTTGCATGTGCTAGATGAGTACGTGTATTAGTACTACTTTGTGTCCGGTCAGAGTCATGCACAACCTATGCATGGATGTAGAAACAAACGGAGTACTTTTCAGTAGGAGAAGCAAAAGGTGCCGAACCTAGCATCAGATAGAATGAAACCTTTCAAACTAAAACCTACTAAAAAAATATAGATGTATGGAACCTTTCGAAGCTAGCAACGAAACAAAACCACAAAATAGCCTTCTCAAAATAGAGCATGCTAGCTGACAGGTTCTATAAAGGAGCTGCCCCCATTCCACGAATAACTCTTACCTTTTTAGAACCTAGCTTGCCATTTCCATCCACAGCCCCAGAAAGAGCCCCACATGTTTTCCTCTTCTGAAATGCGATCTCCAATAATGCAAGAATTAGGAACCTTATCCATACAGAAGTTCGGATCTTGATGCAAACCAAAGGTTCTGATAGCACACTCTGATAGCACACTCTGGAACCTTATATATACACACCTAATAATAAAGCAAATTGGGTTTCGGTCGTCCATCATGGCATTTTTCAGAAAAGTCCCTGTGTTTTGATGAAATCAATCCGCGGTCCAGATTTAAGTCACACCCGAACCTTTATTTTACATTTTTCGAAACCCCCCCTGATGTTTTAGATAATTCATCCGCAGATCATATCTAAGTCAAACAAATGCTTTTTTTAAATCATCCATATCTTTGAAACCGTAACTCCGATTTAAACATGTTATATATGAAATTTGATTAGAAAAATATGTAGAATATGAATATGAGATTATTTTTACCTGCTAAGTATTTTAAATATTATTTTGGAATATATTTAAGTCAAACAAATGATTTTCTAAATTATCCGTATCTTTTAAACCGTAACTTCGATTTTAACATATTATATATGAAATTTTATTAGAAAATGTGTGAAATCTAAATATGTTGTTAATTTGTCCTTTAAATATTTTTAAAATATTGTTTTGGAAGCAAACTTATAATTTATAGCGCAAGATCCTTTTTTTCCATACCGGCGGCGATCCAGATTACAAATAAATACCCCACTATAACCATATAGGGAGAAGAAAACATCGCTAACTACACATGCATACCTCGGAAAATTGTCACAGGGGAAAACAATAGATTTCTCATCACGGGAGTGAGAGATAGCGAGAGAGAGAGAGAGAGAGGGAGAGAGAGACGCCTTAGGATTAACCATAGTCAAACACGTTTTTGTTTTGTTTTGTGTGAACACCGAGACCTTCGCCGGCGAGGGTGAGAAGGAGGATAAGCGGCAACACAAATATGATGCCTCGCAAAAATAAAGAAGATGAACCTATTTGTGGTCTTGAGTGATGGTTGTTGGGTTAAAAGCGTGTGTTATGTTTTTTCTCCCGTTGCAACGCACGGGCTCTTTTGCTAGTATATATAACACAGATCGCTTCTTCCTCATTATTAGTTCGTCATTATGTTTGTCGTTCGTCCGCGAGCATCCTTGCGGGGGATCGAACTAGGGACGTCTACTTCAAGCTCACCAGCAGTAACCATCACGCCACCTTGCCCAATGTGATGAACGACATCTTCTTACCTTTTTTCTTAGTTTAACATTCCTTTTTCCTTTTTTCGTTTATGTTTTTCTTTTTTTCTTTTTCTTCTGCCTGGCTCAATGATATTTTTTATAATTCATGAACTTTTCTTCAAATCAATGAACTTTTTTTAAGTTCGCTCAACTTTTTTCAGTTTCAATGAACTTTTTTCCAACTTTGATTTACTTATTTCAGATTCGATGAACTTTTTTTCAAATTCAACAAACTTTTCTGAATTAGATAAACTTATTTTTCAAATTGATGAACTTTTTTGAAATTTGTAGATTTTTTTATAATCCATGAACGCTTTTTTCAGTTTCGTGAACTTTTTTCAAAATCGATGAACTTTTTTTAAATCCGGTGATTTTTTTTTTCAAATTGATGAACTTTTCTTCAAAAATGATGAATTTTTTTTCAAAATCTATGAACTTTTTCTTATCATGATTTTGTTCCAAAAAATTTAAGCGATACAGTACATGATTATGTGCAGCAAATAGCGCTTCGGCAGTGTTATTACATATTTCAGGCTGTAACAAATCGCTCAAGGACGTTACCTCCAGTGGTTAGAGAGGTCGGACAAGGAACGAACGGCCTGAGATTGAATCCTGTAGCAGATATCTTTTTTGGGATTTTTCCGCGCGAGTTCACTGGCCGACGCGTTTCGTGGGCCGGCCCAACTTGCTGGGCGCGTGGGCGCTGGATCTCCTAGCCGGCGCTTAAGGCCTTGACTAGGAGCTCCCTGCATGCTTCTTTTTTGTCAAATAGTCCCACCTTGCTTTCTTATACCAATTTCCATCAATTCATAAACGCTGACAAGCTGTTTGAAATATCAACAAGCAGCCTACACAAATAGAGGAACACAGAAGTGAATCCATAGATGAGCATGCTAGACTTGGGATGGTAGATGGAAGTGCTGGGGGAGCATAGAGATATTGGGAAAGCCAATGAACGACAAGTGAGAAAAGTAATCGCTATTTTTATATCAGTTGCTCTCTGGCGAGAGTTGAATTGCATACACATCTCTAATACATACCCCCATGCTAAAAATATATATTTTTTACAACGCCTCTCTCTTCCTAGAGTAAACAACCTCATCGGCCCCAATTCCCGACCGTCGCTGGTCGTCCCCCACGCCGCTCTATATCGGTGTAACTACTTCCTTTTCTCCTCTTGCGAATACCCGTGCCTTCTCCGTGTGCAGCCCACAGCTTACTCTATCTGCTTGGGTTTCTAGCATGGTGTCGCCATGGACATGGACATTGACACGGCCTTCACTGTTGGACAACCTCGACGCTCTTCACATGGTTTAGCCATGCTTATTCGGCTACGGAGTGCATTGTTTTTTCTCTCATTGCAACGCACGGGCCTATTTGCTAGTCTTTATCTTTAACTTTACCTAATATGAAAGGGAGGATTGTTTCTTCATTTTTTTTGGTCTTTTGGTCCGTTCATAATTATTTTTTAAAACCGTTCGTACGTCATTTTTTTTAACATCAGTACAGACACAAGCGATCATATACACGCGCATACACTCACCCATATGAACGCACACACGCACACCCTACCCCTATGAGCACCTCCGAAAGACTGAGCCGGCATATCATCTTGAAATTTACGAAGTCGCCGTAGGCACCTCGTCGTCGACGGGAACGTCTCCTCCCACTGAATGCGCATCGCCGGAAATCCTGAAATAAATTCAGAAATAATGCGAGCACCAGCATTTGAACCCTGATGGATTGGGGATACCACTGTCCACCTAACCATCTCAACCACAGGTTGGTTCGCACCATTCATACGTCGTTGGTGGAATGTTCTAGTACGATCGCTATTGCCGAACGATTCATCCCGTCATCCAGCGACCCTTAGCTGGGCCTCCCGAAGCCAGCTTGGGCCTTTTCCTGTGTGTCGTGTTACTGGCTGGCTGTGAAGATTCTTATAATAATCTGTGTAAAATAATGATTGTTTTGTAATGCCTTTCAATACTCTATTCTTAATTCTCTAACAAAAATATATTCTTCACAAATATTGGTCATCGATCAACCATGAGTTGCATCATTTTCCAGCAAATATTGGACACAGACCGGATCCCTTATTAAATCTACCAATTAAAATAAACAGACTCGTCTAATAAAAAGATCAGTACCAAAAATATCCGAAAGAATGACTATGTTTATAAATTACGACACATCTAGATGTGTCCTAGATAGACCATATAAATTATAATGAAGAATCATAACCGAATATTTGTCGCAATCTCAGTCCAACAGACATCATGCCGCCCCGTGCATGGACGACGCACCTATGTACTATGCTTGTAGCCGTAAGAGTTCCAACGCTTGCTAATAAGACCAAACAAGCAAGCTGCCCGCTCCACCCGGTAGCTAAGCTTGCCGATTCGATCGATCTCAAGCTTGACATAAGGAACCCTAAAGCTAGAGGTTGTGGTGGCTGTGGCGACGATAGGAATGCATGACGGTGGCGCTAACAGTCGGTGGGCGGCAACGATGGGAACATCTTCCGAGATAAGCACCCTACTTCGATGACGCGTGCCGTTGGACACTTCAAAGGAGATCCCGTCTAACTAGGGAAGGAGGAGGAGATCGACGAGAAGGTGGCAGCAAGTCAACAGGTGGTGCAGTTGGACGAGGAGCACGAGGTCCATAGGGGCCTGCTGCGAGAGGTTGAGGAGAAGCTGGAAGGACGTGGTGGAAGAGGGCGGCAAGAGAAGGGGTGACGAGGTGGAGCAGGTGCTCCGGCTCCCTGAAATGTAGGAATGTGTGTGGGAAAGATCAGGTGCGAAGGATGGCTGTTGCAGGCATGACGAGATGACGACGGTGTCCAGATGCGAAATATTGGCATGATCCAGGTTTGGTCTACAGCTACGTGATGACCTTTAAACAGAGATGGCAGATTTGATTGTTGTTTTGCATGTGTTCAGTTTTGGGTGCATCGCACCATTTTTTCTCATTAATTTACTACTTTTATATGATGCATGCTTGGTCAATTGTTCACAAATTTTGCTACTGACATGCATATATGGACCAGCCATTCAAAATAAAATTGTAGAATGAGCTATTCTACTAGGAATAGCTGAGCTTTATAATCATGTCTTTCAGTAAAAATAATAATGTTCATGATATTTGTCAAATATACTCTCATCATTGTTGTCGCCCCCAGCATCTGCATTGCTGCTACCTAGCGATGCGCCTCACCATGGGCCAGGGGAAAATATCCTATGATACCAACCATCACATGATACCATGTCACAAAAATCAAATTTGCATGCTTCAAAAAATTCTAAGAAAAATTATATATGTTGACAAGACATATGTCTACTAGCCCTAAAAAATCATATTCAAATTCGATGTACACGTTGAGAAATAAAAAAGACAAATTCAGCATGAATAGTGTGACAAAAAAACAAAATCAGAAATGTTACTATTCACATGTGGATTTGTCTTTTCTGTTTTTCCATGTATATTTCTATTTTGGATTTGAAATGTTTAGGTTTTGTAGGAACATGTCTTCTGCACATTTCATGATTTTGTTTGGATTTTTTTTGAAATATAATAAATTTATTTTTTAAATATGGTATTATGTTATATCTTCCCAATGGCTAGTGCACTTTGAGCATAATTGGTTTGCTACCAACATTTGGCATTGCCAATATTTGGCAACCCAACATTTGGCAAAATCAGAAGTTGCCAACATTTGGCAACTTTTTGTGAGATTGGCAACGAAAATTGACAAACAACCAATATCTAGCCAAAATTTGGCATGCCAAGTTTTGGCATCAAACCAATTATGCTCTTTGACTTTCAGCTTGCCTGGATGGACAGCTTCCCTACAGTGTGTCACTGTAATTGTCACGCATGGCCCTCCCGTCTCCCCTCAGTTGTCGTTGTGCACAACTGGTGAGAGAGCTCTCACCATATACGATGTTAATTTTGTCATGTCAATTCTTTGTATTCCATCTACTTACTAATCAATTTTTAATTTTTGTGGAATTTCATCTTTAGTTTTTAGTACCACGGCAAGATTTAAGTTTAGTTGCTAAAAGGTAGCCAAAATACATACCTGGCAAACCCACAGTTTATTGTTTTCATATAAGATATAATCGAAACTCTCAGATGTTTTAAATCTTGTGTATTCATATTTTATCCTTTACTCATGTCTACATCAGTAGTATATTAGTTAGTTAGCATTGACAATTATAGGAAAAATTGTTTTATAAGTATAGTATTCATAACTTATTCTGCATGATTTCTTAGCTGGGTATTGAACCAACAAAAAATGTTTTAGTTTAAGTATATAAAAAAGAATCAACGTTTCAACCCCGACCTATTGTTTGTCAACTTGGCGCCTTACTTCAAAAATATAGAAGATCGGGAAAATTAATATGTAATGGAGAAAAAGAACCCTTCTGCACACTACTAAAATTATTTTTTTTATTTTTATTTTTCCATTTGACTATTATAAATATTCTAAATATAGTAACTTTATTAACTAAAGGTATTTATCTTTACTAAATTTATATTTTGTAATATGCTACATTATTATTCTACTAATGTGTATCAATGATGCCACATATTGTAGTAATCAGAACAAAATACACCGTGGGATAGAGCAGAGGTACAAAAAGCGGATTCAATAGTCCATGGTATCTTTGATTCAAAATGAGTTTTCTAGGTTTATATCCTATATTTTTTCCCAAGGTTTCCTTCATACTATATTTCATATTTACTTTTCCATGCACTTAGATTTCTTAGTCATATCCTTTGTTTGTCCAATGGGGAAACCAAACAAACTTTCGTGCAACCACGGCCTTGTACAAATTGAGTAGGTACAATATTGTAATGACGTGATTTTCCTTTCCTGTATTTTAGAATCATGTGAGTAAAGGATCTAATTAATATACAAAAAAATTGTTTCAATGATTACAGTTTGAAAATGAACATGTAGTGTTTGCCATGGATAAAGTGTATTTTTTCAAAAATATGTTCAGAATAGTATAAAATATGTTCATACTATATTAAAGACACATTTCCCCCACATTTATGAAAAATGGTCTCACTAAATGTATCCGGTTCTTGGTATAAATCTTTTGTATTTGTGGAGAGAATACCAGTAACATTGTCGTTGTTCCTTACTAACTTTGTACCCATATTTAATTGATTTGAAAATGCCCGACTGGTTGTACGTTGATTTTGAAGATCTTAACTCTTTCATTAAATGTCTCTTGTATTTATTGCTTCCTTTCTCTATGTCCATGATCGCCTTAGGAAAAGTATAGTGAAACTGAGGGAGTGCCTTATATCTCCTCCTCTGCTCATTCATTGATTTCTTTCAATCGTCATTTTATTAGGAGATTTTCAGCAAACGTTAGATATTACTATTTTCTTATTCTAAATCTTACTATTTTATAGCATGTCAATAAACCTTGTGTCCTCTGTCTTCCAGGACATCCTCATTAGTCGTATTGTAGTTTCAGTTTTTATTTATTCTATTTCATGGCCAGCGTACTTTCAATTGTGATTATCTTCTTCTGATTAAGTTTGCTGCTCAGCTATCTAAGTCAAATATGAATATATGTGCATTTGTTAGAAAAACTTACCCCTAACAAAATCAAAAGACTTATTTTTGTGTTGCCCGCAAAAAAAAAAACATACTTGTACGCGACTGATGTCGTACGTAGCTTTTCCATCATATAGTCTTGAACGTTATAATTCAAATCAACGGAAAGTATTTTTTGCATGTATCTATTTTTCAACTAAATAAGACACGTAAGTACCTATAGGTGGTAAAGTCCTACCGGTATTTTTTTTTTCAGAAAAGTCTGTCCGGTATTTTTTACGCAGTCCGATCACTGGTATTTACAGGGACGTAAGAGACTATTTTTTTTTAGTAGGGACGTATGGCTGCCGGGGACTTTAACTTTTTTGTTTGACGGTCCGGGACTTTAACTTGGGGTGAGTATGTTTTACAGCATTCTGATCGCTGGTATCTATGGGGGCGTAGGAGTCTATTTTTTTTCTTTTTGAAACTGGAGTCTGTTTTTTTTATCAATGTAGGGATGTATGGCTGCCTCCAAACTTTAACTTGGGATTGTCCAATCTGTATTAGTAGGAGAAAATTAGTGCCTTTAATTCACACGTACATGCAGCTGTTTTGATTTTCCCTTAAAAACATGTACGTGTAGCAGCGTACTCCTTTTAAAAAGGCTTGTACATGCAGAGTTTTTTTTTAGAGATTGCTAGTAGCGAAATGCCGTTTGGAGACCGAGCTGCCTGACGCTCGTTATCCTGCGCGCTAGGCTAGGCAGCGATCAGTGGCAAACGCTGGCAAACGTGTATTACTCGCTCGTATTTTACCTTTTTGCCATTTACCAGCCAACGTATTTCTCTTTTATTAAAAGTGCTATCCCATTTCAGTCAACGCGACGTACCAGCGCATGCACACGTACCTTCGTGCAATCCAAGATGTTCAAATGAGAACGTTTGCTTGATATGCCTGTCCAAACTTGCTATCCATTTAGTAGAACGTCAGCCAAATGCTGGGTACCAAGCAGTTGAATTGTCTTGCAGTCGTATGCGTGTTAGAGCATCTTCAGAAGTTCATAGAAAAAAGGTCCCCCAATAATCACCTATCGGGGCTACTCACTAACATTTTTATGGTTTTGGGGGATGGACGCTCCAGCAGTTCCCAACAAATCTCCCCCAATGATCAATTT
Organism: Triticum dicoccoides; assembly: GCF_002162155.2. Taxonomy (NCBI): domain Eukaryota; kingdom Viridiplantae; phylum Streptophyta; class Magnoliopsida; order Poales; family Poaceae; genus Triticum; species Triticum dicoccoides. The sequence continues at coordinate 669,391,543 of NC_041393.1, forward strand.
GACATACTGAGGACACATTTGACATTGGGTAGGTGATGACGTGACCGTACTCCGGCGGCTATTCCGGCGGTCCGACGAAGGTCATGTGGCACTCTAGCGGATGTCCAACGGCGGCGGCGACTCAACGGCGCTCCAGCTGTTTTTTATTACATGACGAAGATTTTGAAAAACATGATAACCATTTAATATGAATACATGTTAACGTTGTTTTTAAAACCACAATGAACATATTTAAAGTACGAAGAACCTTTTTGAAGATACAGTGACCATTTTTCTAAAACACGATGACCGCTTTTAAGATACATGATGAATATTTCTAAAATACACACTAAGTACAGTTTAGTTCGCGATGTGCACACGATGAACTTTTGAAAAACACAACAGGCATTTTTAATACACGATGAATATTTCTGAAATACACACTAAGAACAGTTTATTTCACGATGCGCACACCACGAACTTTTGAAATACACAACAGGCATTTTTAATACATGATGGACATTTTTAAGACATGGTGATAATTTTTCTTACATATACGATGTACATTTTTAAGATGAACATTTTTTTACTGTCTGTAGCACAAATCTGAAATTTTCAGGTTTTCACATCAAGTGTTCATAGATTTTACTAGCCAAGAGCTGCTGCCACACGAGGCAAATTCAGAGTCGCTCAAGTGAAACCTCATGTCCCCGCAATCCTCGGACAGAACGACTGCCCATATACAGTCGAGGCACATCAGCTGATCTGCGTATGGCACCGATGTATTTGACCTCAACAGCGAGCGTATATTACCAGTTAAAGGAAGTAGGCACTGATGTATTTGATCTCAACAGCGAGCATATGTTACCAATTAAAAGAAGTAGGCACTGATTCCTGTTGAATTTTATTTGACGTGTAGCACTTGCCTATCTCAGTTTTTTGTACGTGTGTTGTACTTGCATAATCTTTCTAGACGTGTACGACGTGTGGTACTTGCCTATTTCAGTTTTTTTTACGTTTGTACTACTTGTCTAATCTTTTTTTAGGAAAAACATGCCTATTCTTTCTAGCGTGTATGATTAGGATTCCCGTAGAGTTTTCTCTTTGACGTGTAGTACTTGTCTTACTTCAGTTTTTTGACGTGTAATGTTTGACTAATCTTAACCATTGATACATCTTAGTTTTACAGTGTCAAATCACCACCGTTCGTTTTCTATCGTTTTAAGTATATAATAGATAGATAGGTAGACTAGGGCCATATGTAATATATCTAAGGCTACATAGCAACATGCATTGTACTTAATGTCTATATATGCAATCCTAGGCTACATAGCAACAAGGAAGAGTGTTATCCTAATGTTCTGATGATGTCTAGATACACGTAGAAGAGCAGCAACAGCAGCAGCAAGAACAACAACAACAACAACAACAACAACAACAACAACAACAACAACAACAACAACAACAACAACAACAACAACAACAACACAGCCCTGTTTGGATACTCAACTTAGCTTAGAGGTTAGAGTTAGTTTCTAGCTCATGACTAACGCTGAACTAACTACATCCAAAGAGGTGTTTGGATGACAGGATTAGATACTTAGATTGACAATAAATGCATTAGGAGAACTAGCTCCAATTAGCACCTCTTGGGGTTGATAGTTTTTTGGGTGGGTTATAGATGCAACTAGCTTAAACTAGCCCTCATGTTTAGATATACTTTAGGGCTATTTGAGCCCGAGCTAGCTCAAACTAACTCTAACCCATGGATACAACAGTAGTTAATCAGCCGATAATTTGTAAGAATGCAATAAACTCCTTCCGGCCCATAATATAAGATGTTAATTCATCTAATATGTGAGTATATTGGATGTTATAAGATATTATATAAAAGTGTTGTACTACATCATTGTGCAATTGGTGTTTATCTTCTAATATTAACTTGGTGCTTTAGGTACATATGTCATTGGTAAAGATACGCGCTTCGACCCTTTCTACGTATGGGGAAATGAGATATCGATAAACCAGTATCAAGTGAGGAAGCTGATAAAGATTGTTAGTAAAATGGGTCAAAAGATGGCAATTAAACTATTTGTTTACACTTTATCCAATACAACAGCGAACTGCAGGATGGTAAGTAAGAACTCTGCAGCCTTCTTTTTACTGCCCATAATGAGTTGTGTTAGATGACAATATCTGATTTTTTTTCCTTTGCAGTTGTTCCCAAAGCAGTTTACTAAAGATTACCTCTCAAACTACATGATTGGTGGGCATGCAAAGGTTAATGTATTTCTACCAGAACACGATGATTATCTAGATGTTTCCATGAAGACCGTGAAGGGTGGGCGGTCGGCCATCACAAGGGGTTGGACTAGAATCATGCGTGCCTTCTGCATTGGAGGAGGGCGCAATATGGGCATTCCACTTCACCTTGTTCAGCAACCAGAATGTATTTCGCCTCTTTCTTTACCGTCTTTAATAGTACAAGTATACAACTGTGGTTCATCATTCTTTATTTGGTTCTTACGTAATTCTTGATGTCTACCTATGAATGGAATAATTCATTGGTTGTCTGAACCTGATGGATATGAATAAAGCTATAGCATACATTCAATTTCAATTTCAATTTGATATAGAAGTAATTAAATTACGGTGAAATTATGCTCTCCAGGTTGTTACGACACACACGGTTGGTAAAATACAAACATTTGCGATATACACCATAATCCGAGACGGTTCACAGAGAGGAAACGTGTGCAAACGTGCACACAGTTGCCGTTTTCAAAGCGTATGCGATGTCAGACAATATCAGAAACGGTGCTGGCAAACTAACCGTTTGCGATAGTTTTTTTATCGTACGCGATTCACAACCATGAACTATTTCTGATGAAGTATGCATCATAAATATTGCACCACAAAATAGCGTGTGCGATAGTTGCCTTATCATACATGATTCGCAACCATGAACTATTTCTAATGAAGTATGCATTGTAAACGTTGCACCACAGAATATCATGTGCGATAGTTGTCGTGTACGACGATGTTACAATGGTCCAACATTTCGTAATCCTATCTGACACTCGTACAACGATTAGCTAACCTTCTTAATTAGTTATTGCATACGTTTTGTGAAAAGCGAATGTGTGTGATTGTATGCTTATCATACACGTTCTATAATAGTGAACCGTTTGTGATGGGTCAGGCATCATAAACATAGCACCACAGAATACCGACTACGATGGCAATGTGACCACAAATGAAAAGGAGTACTGTAGGGTCCCTATCCCCGACGGTTTCTCGGTCGTGTGGGAAGGACCCCCTAATCACTAACCAACCTATACTAAGCAGTTTAGGATAAGCAAGTAAGGTAACAATTGCAGGTTACAAAATAAGGCTATGCATCACAATAGGAGCAATCAAATATAGTAGCAAAATCTAATGGAAGCATGAGAGAGAATGGAATGGAAGATATCACAA
>NC_041393.1:669395466-669400713 GCF_002162155.2 Triticum dicoccoides
CCTGCGTCCGCCTTGTGCCCCCCCGGAGCCAGGCCCGCCGCCGCTGCCCTAACCGCTGCCGTCCACCACCACCCCCTGCCCCCGGAGCCAACACTACTAGGAAAAGGCCTACTAATGGCGCACCTAATTTGGCCATTAATGGCGCATTAGTGGTGCGCCATTAGTGTCACGCCATTAGTATATTTTACTAATGGCGCACCACTGGTGCGCCATTAGTATACCAGATACTAATGGCGCACCATGTGGTGCACCATTAGTATATCATTCGGTGCTCCACTAGTATTCCCTCCAGGTGCGCCACTAATAACCTTATAGGTGCGCCACTAGTAATAAAGGAAGGTGCGCCACTAATAAGGGCTTAATGCGCCACTAGTAATGTATTTGGAAAACAAAAAAAATCTAAATTTACAGAAAACAACCTATAAGGAAAAATAATTTAAAAACAAAAAATGAAATAAAATCATAATTTTTATTATAGTAAGAATATTACAATGTCTTTACAAGTTTCCAATAAAAGGAAAATTGCAAGGAAATAAAAGAAAATCCTAAAACTAATCTTCTAATCTTTTCTTCTTTTTCTTCACTTTATCCCTGCAAAATGGAACAAAATAAACAGAAACACAAACAAACTATTTATAACATGTCAATACTGTCATTTTTTTATGCAGAACTAGATATGAGCATATATTTCCAGAATTACATGGTGTGAAAATTGTATGAGTAAGATTATAATGGAAATGAATTGTGATAGGAGCCCACTTTCGACGAGTATTTATCTGACAGAGCTAAATAATCAGGGCATTTACCTTTTGATAATATTATTATACTATACTACCAGTATACTACTCCACTTGGATTTTTTAGATGAGCAGATCTGAGATAGACATTTGTTCAAGTGGCTATAGGTAGGCTTGAAGAATTCTCATCGGTTCAAGTGGCTACAGGTAGTCGCACAGCTGGAATATAGACTACTAGTACTATTTGAAAAGAAAACAAGAGTAAATCTGAACGTACTAGTCAGATCCGATCACATTGAGCTAGAAAGAAAATTCATCAGGAAACAGATGGCCGGTGACTTACTTCCAGACGTTGAGGATCTCGTTGTGTACTCAGTTTTATTACGGTGGCCAACTTTCACTATGTGTATATGTTTGAACAAAAAAAACTGTGGAAATAATGATAACGAATGGAACCGGAATAGGTTATCAATAATTAGAGATGTGGTGGGCAATCAGGAACAATACTTAACAGCATGATCCTGGAGTACTTTACATTTATTCTATGCCCTTACAGTGAAGTTACTGCATCATATTTCAACTACAACAGTTCAGTATTGCAAATATGAACAAGACTGGGAAAAAAAGAGCTATGAAAATTTCTAACAACAGAATCACTTAGAAAGTTTAATATCACCAACTATCAAAATCTATGGTTAAACTGCAGGGTGCCGGTTGAAACACACTGCAAGTGTTTGGAAATGGTATCATACTGGACACTAATCAACCTTGAGTTCGGCATTCCTTTTCAAAAACAGTAGCTTATACCAATATCTTGTGCTGGTAAGTGGCAACTACTCCCTCCGTCCCACAATATAAAAGCGTTTTCCAAACTAACATAGCTTGAAAAATGCTCTTATATTATGGGACTGATGGAGTAGATGACATGTAAAGGAGCCTAGTTCATAACCTTTATTTATAAGAAGAACATAAGCTGCATGGATCTGCACAAGATGTTATGAAGGAAAATGCACCATATTTAGATACCATGTCATTAGCAGGCGGCTGCCCTTGGTTCCTCATCTTCCAGAGTAAGTGAACTCTCTCATTTTAAACTCTTGTCATGCAATTTGCCCTAAGCTGTGGATCAAGACAACAGGGGATAAGGAGAAATTATGAGTAATACAAGATGAAGGCACATAAAAGTTATAAGATTGCATGCAACACTGACAGGTAATGCGAGATGGCACCCTAGAGGCAGTTCAGTCCAAAACCTACTCTAAAGATTCATGGTTCCTAACAAAATAGCAGAATAATGCTTTTCACGACACAGCTGACACCCTATTGGCAGTTCTAGGCAATCAACCAAACACCTTGCACGCATGGCGGCAGCACCCGTTGTCCAGCAATCCAACAGTAGCATCACGCTTCAGACTCTGGCCTGCTGCGCGTGGCATGACAACATAGAACTAGCCGCGCCGCCGGCGAGATGGACTGGGAATGGAACAAAGTCAACGAACCTCCTCTCTCTAGTCCGGGCGGCGGGATTTGTTGGGAACCCTCCGGGGGCGAGCCGAATCCATCGTGGCGGCTGGCCGCGCCGATCGCCAGGAGACGAGGCTCCCGCCGGGTCCGGCCCTTCGCCTCTGCTCTCTCTTGGTCTCGCCGGCGTGGAGAGCGAAGGCTTGGGGACGCGCGGTTCTCGCCGCGGCGCCGGCTCCGGGAATGCCTGGGGGAGATTTGCCTCGCGCGACAGAGGAACAGAAAATCGCAAGAGGACGGCGAGGACGGTGGATGGTGGGATTGATGGTACGGCCACGCTGCTCTGTGCTGCGGTCCGGCACGAGGCGGCGAGGCGGCGAGGCAGCGAGGGGAGCTCCTCCTCCTGTAGCTCGGCGGCCTCCACACCCCGGAGCAATGCCCTCGCTGGAGGACGTGGTCACCAGCTCTCCTCTGGATCCGGTGAGGAGGGTTGGGGAAGGAGCTCACCACGGCTTCATGCCCTGGATCTAGCGTGAGGGAGGAGGAAGGGGGCTTGCCGTGGTCGGGAGGGAGAGGAAGAGGCGGGCGGCCGGGGCTTCCCGATCTAGATCGAAGTCGAGGGAGGTGGGTGGGTGTGTCAGGACGAAGGGGGAGGGGAGAGAACGTGACTAGAGGGAGGGGATAAGGGGTGATAGCAACGGCGCACTGGTAGGGGTGCGCCATACGTGTAGATAGCAATGGCGCATCTCGTACTAGTGCGCCATTACTAGTTAAAACTAGTAATGGCGCACTGTGTCTGGATGCGCCATTAGTATGTTTGGACAGGCGCACTAGTTCAAATTTTTTTTTTGATACTAATGGCGCACCTTGGGCCAGGTGCGCCATTAGTAGTTTCAACTCTAATGGCGTATAAGAAGGTGGTGCGCCATTAGTATATACTAATGGCGCACCGCTTGTCTGGTGCGCCATTAGTGTCAATCCCATCTATAGCCCTTTTTCTAGTAGTGCAAGGTGAGCATTTTTTTTGTTTTTTTACTGTTTTTCTTTGTTGTTTAGGTATAATTAGATTATTGATAGGTTTAGGTTAGTGGTTGGTTTAGGTTAGTGCTAGATTTAGGTTTAGATAATTAGAAGAAGAAGAAAGTTGAAAAAAAGAAGAAGAAGTAGAAGAAGAGGGAAAAGGAAAAAAATTATGGCCAGGCCAGGCAGCTGAGCGTGCGCTTGCCATCCATCTTAACTAGCATAGCAGCAGTAGACACTACATAACTAGCCAATAATAATCACGACACCTATTATCGCATTCATCTTTCTTCTCTTCTCTACAAAAGTAAAAAACAAAAAAAAACAGCAGCAGCAGCAGCACAATAACAAGAATGAAGGTGTCAAACTAAAATGAGTGCATCCTCACCACATCATCATGCTAATTAAGTAGTAATCTCATTGGTGTTCATTCATGCTACACTTAGAGAGTCATGCCAAGATTACAGTTTGCAAATTCATGATTGCTTGGCCTGGCCTGGTCCACACAAATAGAGTATGATGCAAGCGCATAATCGTCGATAGCAGCAAAGGGAGGGAGGGAGTGCCTTTCACCAACACAGCTCAAACGCGCTCAAAATAGACATAACTAGCAACTACTCGCTCCCAGAAAAACGACGACGATTATATTAGCTGCAAGCTTTGGTTCATTCATCAGAATCCTCCTACTCCTCTCTCTCTTCAGTCGTCAGTCACGCTCACACTTGAGCCAGCCAGCCAGCTCTAACAACACATGGTCACACATCAAGACAATGCTGCTATAAATTTGTATGATAATGTTGTAAGGGTACTAATTATCTTTTGCTAAAAATTTATGCTGCTATAATGTTGTATGATAATGTTGTAAGGGTACTAATTGGTCTCTTCTGCTGCTTATCAGAGATGGGGGGAAGCAGCCACCGCCGCTCTGCCACGCCACAGTACGAGTTGGATGCTTCTGAGTTCTTCAGTATCATACTTGGGACTTCAGTATCATCCATGACGCAGGTATATAAAAGGAGAGATCTCCCATTCACCCATCTCATTATGATATCTGTTGTTTGCTACATCACTCATTGTCCCAAACTACAGAGGCTGCCTGGCAGTTTTATGAACATGCTGGGTGAAGATCCGCCAAATAATGTGAATCTGCGACAGGCCGGTAGCGGGTTTCGCAGGCTGTGGGACGTGGAGTTGGTGATCAAGGAGGGCCACATGTACTTCTATCGTGGGTGGGAGAAGTTCTACCGTGCCTACGACCTACGGCTGGGGTACTTCCTTCTCTTCGGGTACGACGATGACGCCACCATGCTCATCGTGAAGGTGTTCAACGCGACTATGTGTCGCATGCGCTATGCTGACGATGATGATGCCAGTACGTTCTGCCTCTTCTTATTCCTCTATATTTGGCTTTGTCTCACATCGATTGTTAATGGTCATTGTTGCATTTGGACAGGCAATGGGAGCAGCAGCAGCAACACTGGCTACAGCCAAAGCAGCAGCGATTATGGCTGTAGCAAAAGCAACAACAATTATGGCTTTAGCAAAAGCAGCAGCAATTCTGGCAGCAGCAAAGACAACAAGAAGGATGATCCAGACTGAAGTGGGGGAGAAGAGGAACAGAGTGGGGATGAGGACCTGCAGGATGACGATGGGCATCAAGCTGAGGATGACCTAGCGCTGGTGGTGGCTGACCAAGGGCAAGAGATGGTGGTGGCTGACCATGGGCAAGAGATGGTGGTGGCTGACCATGGGTAAGAGATGGTGGTGGATGAGGATGACCTAGCGATGGTCGTGCCCGTCCTGCCTGAAGGTGGCGTCGCGATGGCGGTGGTGCCTGACAATGACCACGCACCGGTGGTGGTGCCGGCGATCCCACAGCTGGGCGACATGACCACGCCAATTATGGTAGAAGACTACATCCCACAGCTGCCTGCACCGCCTCACCGCTCTTGGCGCATCAGGCTGAGGAAGGAGAAGGAGAAGAACAATGAGAACTGAACTATGTCAGGTATGTCAGATCTCCAAAATG
>NC_041393.1:669401057-669409880 GCF_002162155.2 Triticum dicoccoides
GACATATGTTAGCTTCATTTTACCTAAGTTGGCTCTAATATGCTAACTTAGAGTTTATATGCTTAGTTTCCTATAGGTTAGCTCCAAAATAACTTATGTTAGCACAAAATGATCAAGTTTACATAATAAGCTTATAGTCTTCTTCTTATTCTTATTCTTTTCCAAAATGACATAGATTAGCTTCATTTTACCTAAGTTGGCTCTAATATGCTAACTTAGAGCTTATATGTTTAGTTTCCTATAGGTTAGCTCCAAAATTACTTATGTTAGCACAAAATGATCAAGTTTACATAATAAGCTTATAGTCTGCTTCTTATTCTTCTTATTCTTCTTCTTATTCTTCTTCTAGTATTCTTCTAGTGTTCTTCTTCTTCTAATATTCTTCTAGTCTTCTTCTTCTTCTTCTTCTCTTCTTTTTCTTCTTCTTCTTCTAACTTCTTGTTTATCATTTCGCAGATTTGATTTAATTCACGGAAGCTTGCATGGATAGAGTGCTTCTTTTCCATTTGTGTTTTATTTTGTATCAATGTGAAACTTTTGTGAATTGATGGATAACGGTGTTTGATGAACAATGTGAAACTTTTGTAATATGTAACAATGGAACTATGTGTTGGCTATGTATGTATATATGATGAAACTTGTGTGTTGGATATGATTGTTATATGGATGCTTGTTGTATATATATATGTGTTGGATATCTCATATGTGAAATATTGACCTGAGATTAAGAAAAAACAAAAAAAAATTAAAAAAATTGTTACTAATGGCGCACTACCATGGGGTGCACCATTAGTATAGCAGATACTAGTGGCGCACTGTGGGCAATACTAATGGCGCACTACGTGGTGCGCCATCAGAACACCAGATACTAATGGCGCACCAGTGGTGCGCCATTAGAATTTAATTCTAATGGCGTGATGCTAGTGGCGCACCAGTATTGCACCATTAGAAGGCAAAACTGGTGTGCCACTAGCATGCCTTTTCCTAGTAGTGAAAGTTTTAAAAGATTTTCTGGATTGTCTTATTTATTTTTAATTTTGAAAATTCAGTAGTTAAAATTGGGTGCACCTGGTGCAGTGCACCTGGTGCAGTGCACCCACGGGTGCACCAAAGGGTGACCGGGGGGACCCATTGACCTGGTCAACTGCCCAGTCAGCTGGTCAACTGGGTCCGTAGGTCCCGATGGCAGCGATCCAGGGTCGGCCCCGGTTAGTGCCGTGTCGGTGGCAGTGGCGTTCGCGGGAGGAGGACACGCGGGGGCTGCGGCAGCTGTCGCTGGTGGCCGGAGGTAGGCCGGGAGCGGTGGGGGCAGCCAGGCGACACCTAGAGCGCGCAGGTGTGGGCGGTTGGTGGGTGCAGCGAGCAGCGGCCATGTGCAGGCAGGTGGCCAGGGGGCTCATTGCAGGCGGAAAGCAGCAGGGGAGGCGAGGCATCAATGGCGAGCGCGGGGAGGTTTGCGTGGCGCGGCACGCAGCAGATGGCTGCGGCAGGAGGATACGGCGAACGGAGACGGGCAGGCAGCGGCGACAACTTCATCAACGGTAGCAGCCTGCAGCAGCAGCGGCAGAGCCAGCAACGGGCGCTGGAGGAAGAAAGGGCCCGGTCGGGCGCGCGCGAGGGCCGCGGGGTCCGCGGGCTCGCAGCCGGGGTGTGGCCCTTCGCAGGCTGGGGCGAGGCAGGGGCGCGCGGAGCACCGGCTGGAGGCAGTGAGCATGAAAGGCGACAGCGAGCTTGGGCATCGGCGACAAAGCAGCTAGGGGCCGCGCGTGAGGTAGCAGAGAGAAGGGAGATGTGGCGCTGCTCACCTAGGAGCACAAGAAAGGCTCGGTGAGTTCACAGAGCGCATGGGGGCGACGAATCGACGCGGCGGAGCTCGAAGGCCAGCGGCGTAGACGGGGCTGATCCCGAGGATATGGTGCGGCTCCATTCGAACGGATGCACGGGGATGACGGAGTCGACAACGAGGAAGCCCATGGACAACCTCCCAATCACCAGGGAGGCCAGTGGCCGCGGGGACGGCGGCGGCACGTCGATGACATCGGTCACGAGGTTTAGAGGAGAAACGCGATTGGAGAGGGGAATTTTCGAGGCTAGGGTTCGTCAACGAAGTCGAGGGAACAGTTATACACCTCTAGGAGCGCTCGAATGAACGACACGAGGCAACCGAGGCATGGACGGTGTGTGTGCGCCATGGTGCCCCTGCCTCTTCCTTACTCCGGTACGTGAAGAAGGAGAAGGCCCGTTGAGTGGGCTGGGCCTCTCTAGACCTATGGGCTGTATGTGAGCAGTGTTGTCTCTCGCTTTTTCTTTTCTTTTCTTTTCTTTTTCTGTAAAGCTTTTGGCTCCTGTTTTACATTTATTTAAGGTACCAAATGAGTTTTGTTACATGTGAAACTTTGCACATAAATCAAGCGCAGCAATATTAGATGGCACAAAAGGTTTGGGGCCAAAATGAGTTGTCTAACTACTTTTAGAAATTGAAAATACCAATTTTAATTGCTGCTGAACCACTAAATTAATTCCCAGGGGCATTTTGGGAATACAAATGTGGTTGGTTTCATCATGAAAAATGCTTAGAGAAGATTTGTCAAATTACGAACACTTAAGTTTGCAGTTTGAAGAAAATTTATTTTTGACTTTGTTTTAAATTTGAATTTGAACTCGGTTTGGGTCAAAGTGGGGTTTAGAAAATTAATTGTGATGACATGCAATAATTAGTGTGTGAATACTGTAGCTTAACTACCGGAGCGTTACAAGTAGGAGCAAAGCAGAGAAGAAGAAGACTACTATGTTTGACATATTTATTACTCAAGGTGTGTTTGCTCTAATTCATGTCAATTCTGGTTCAAATCTTGTGCAAGATGATCATGAGATCGTCTATGCAACAAGATTGTTATGTGCAGGCCTGAGCGTTGGGAAAGATTAATTTTGAGATGAAGTCGTGGTATGATTTATTAGGCATGATTGAAAGCATCACGGTTCGAGCGTTATCACTTTTGTGAAGTCGGGTATCCGTTACCGCGTGATCCGATCACACGAGGCCTAAAACAAACACTATCCAATGACATCTATTACCCTCCATAAATAAGTTACGTTACCATCATCCGACCAAAACAGCCTGTTAATCTTGATCGGACAAATACTACTCTGATTCAGCGACTTAGCTTTCCAGGTTATGTAGGCGATGCGTCTATCTACATCGGCAACCCTGCGCCTGTGTTCTAGCTGTAGCACACATGAGACGGACGGGCACCGGCGAGGAGGAAGGCGATGGGTTTGGCGAGACGATGATCTATGACGCGATGAAGTATGCCTCGACGGACTCCGGCGATGGGTTTGGCGAGACGATGATTTACGACACTAGCGCGATGGAGTCTGGCTCGACGGACTTCGCCATGACGTCCTACGGCGTGACGACCCCCATGTGCAGCGCGAGGGACTATCTCCATCAATAAGGCGCGAGGTAGGATTAACATTACATCGGGACTTGATGACAACTGATAGGATACGAAACGATTGGGCAGTAAAACAATTTCATATCTAAAACGACTTTATTTTTTAGTATGTCGAGTGTGTATTACAGTATTACATAAGAGACAGGAGGGGGTAATTTACATTTATTTTAAGAAACGTTAGGCTGGGATCATTGCATCATGGCTGTATCGGAGCGCTAGGAATAGCAACAATCTCAGACTAGCACGTATAGCAGTAGCATTTAAAGTCGCAGTCACAATATCCCCACATGTAATCGGAGCTTTCATCTCGGCATGTATGATCGCAACCGTCGGTAAAGCCAAAGCACGGTCCTCTATAATTGCCGCTCAGGTGCCGGCATTGACTCGGCAAGTTGCATGTAGACGCCATTGAACACAGTGGATATACTAGCACATGCAAGAATGTGGTTAATTAGCTGAAAGATTAATCAAAACAACATCTGCCAAAAAAGATTAATGAAAACAACATATTAAGTTGCATACATCAGCCACTTCAATGCCAAAACTTTAGCTGTTAGGAGAGACCTATATTTACAACAATTCATACATGTGCATGTACATACCAGCGGCTACGATGACAATTAGGAGCACGGCTCCAGAGATATTCTTTCTTAAAGGCGTCATTGGTTGTTTTTTATGAAAGTTTTTTATGTTGAAGAAAAGAATGAGCAAGCAAGTTGGTGGACGAATATATATATGGCAACGTATCAGGTGAAAACGCTTGTTCAGTGAAAATCTGAAAACTTTCCCTCTTAACCATTAGATCTAAAAGGAACGGATAATATGAGAGGTGGATCCCCCTTAGCCACTTGAACGTGTTTGACAGAAACCCCCCTGCCGCATCTTAATCTCCTTGTACAACTTCATCTCCTACCTCACGCGATCTAATCAATGTGAAAACAAATCACCGCCGGAGCTCGCCGGAGACCCCGCGCCCGCGTGCCCGCCGGCCTCGCCGCGCGCGTCATCGCCAAGCACGCTGCTGGCGCTGGAGATGGCGCCGGTGACGTTCACGCCGACGAAGCGCACGCCGCGCTGGGCTCCCTGGGCACGCTCTACGCCGGGGCGAAGGCACTGGGCGACGAGTTCTTCGTCACCGCCGCGCCCGACCGCGACGTGATCCTCTGCCCGCGTTCGCTCCGGCCGCTCGATTGAACCCATAAGTACACGCAATAATTAGCCGAACCCTGCGGGCTCGTCCATGAAATTTGTACCATAACAACTTGTGACCAGAGTCGACCGCTTCGCCAGGTATCAAACCATTAACGACTCACTGCATGGTAACGAATTACCATCCCATCCATCTTTTTACTGCTGCCAATTAGTGAGCATGTAGTAATTTGTTTACTACATGTACTAGTAATTAGGGATCATACCATTGATGACTCATGTAGTAATTCGTTACTACCTGTAGTAATTAGGGATCACACCATTGATGACTCACTGCACTGCATGATAAAGAGTTATCATCCCATCCATTTTTTCTACTGCTGCCAATTAGTGAGCATGTAGTAATTTGTTACTATATATAGTAATTATGGATCAAACCATGGATGACACACTGCATGGTAAAGAATCTACATCCATTACCAGCAATATATACTATCTCTATTATTGCCAGTCATTCAAACATGGTAAAGAATCCACATCCGTTACCACCTATAATTAACCTATTACTGCCACTCATTAATGACCTCATAGTCGGGATGTCACGACCACGTATGGTAACAAAATTAAATGCGTTACTTTTTCTTGCACACAAGGTCACCCTCAACAAAGTAGTGGTGGAGAGAAAGATTTCCCGACGCGACCTGCCCGCTTAATTAGGACTGGTCGGAGCGTACGCTAGGCATTCTGCGTGCTCGCTCACAATAGCGTCACCGTATATATAGTATATGATAAGACCCCTTAAGACCTTATTCTGATAAGGTCACCTCCTTATTCTGCTAACACCTTCGATCGCACACAACCCCCCGAACGCAAAAAAACTAACCCACCTACCGCACCTTCTTCTCCCATGCGGCCCACATACCCACCCCGTCCATCTGCCTCTGGAGCGACCTCCCCCCTTTTCTCCCCCGGGATCCACCCACCCACACCCACCCCGACCACCGGCCAACCGTCCCACCACCTTCCTCCTTCGTCGGACCTGGCTGGCCCCAACCTCTTCCTTCCTTGCGCCGCCTCATGAATCCAGTGCTTCCTACCTCACCGGCAAGTCGCCCACCGTGCAACCCCACTGCTCGATCCCGTCGCCGGCTTATGAGGAGGACTGTATCTGGCCGCCCTTCTCCCTCCCCTCCCCTTTCATGGATCCACCTCGTAGAAAAAGACCCGCCGTCCATTCCCATGGCCACAAACCTCCCCCCTTCCTGTCTCCAAGCAGACGGCCCAGCCAGACCCAGCCGTGGTGCGCCAAGCAGGCGGCCGTGCTCCACTTTCCCATCTCCATGCCCGTTGAAAAAATTGGGTTCGAGCCCTCATGCAGTTGGTGCCTTCTCGTGGATCTGGATCAAATCTCGCTCCAACTGCGGCCATCTGGTTGTGCAACGGTTAGTACCACCGGCGACGAGGAGCGCGGCTCCCTCCAAGCTCCCCTCCTCCTTCTGTGCGGTACAAAGAGGAGTGCGGTGCTCCATCTCCACCATGCGGGCTCCTCCTGCGATGGGAAGTTGGGTATCTGCCCCGGCGACCACTCCCAAGCCGCCACGATTGGCCCCGATGGCGCGGCCACCCTCTACCATGCCCCTTCTCCACTTCTCCTTCTCCTTCCCCGTGGTGCACGAGAAGAACCCCTGACGGTCCCAGGTGAGTCCCTCCCTCTGTTCGACTTCATCCGCCGTGGAGCGGTGCCTGCAACGGCCGCCCAACGTGGCTGCGTTGCGTGCGCTGACCTCAATGTGGCCGAGCAGTTTAGTTTCTTGGGTGGTGCTGTGCGGTATGTGTGGCATGCAGCTTGGAGCGAGCGGGCATGCAACTCAGAGTGAGCGAGCAGACATGATTCAGTCGCTGGGGACGGGATTCGACCACCGGGGATGGGATTCTGTGGAGGCATGACTCCCGCATCACAGAAAAATCAAACGATAGAGGGCCACGAGCTTCACCCCTAGCCCTGCACGGGACGACGATGATGGCCCGAGGATGAAGACGCCGACAGCATGGCGTGCAGCTCGTCGCGGCTCAAATTGTAGCTCGGTATGCCGAGGCTTGCAGTCCGCTCGCTTGGGTGCACCGTTCTTCGTGCATATCGCCGTGTGTGGTCCCCCTCCTTTCTTACAGTCGTGCACTCCGGCGATCAGAGTCGTGCATTCTGTGACCGCGGCTGTGCAGCTCGGTCAAGTGCGCAATGAAGTTCCATGCACGTGATGTTCGACGAACGCAAGTGCACTGCAGCTCCTGATGGTGGACTGCGGAAGGTGCAGTGTGGCTGACGCACTCTTGAAGTTCAGATTTTTCTTTTTGTTCTTTTTCAGATTCCGATTCGGCACAAACACTGCAGTTTGTCTGGGTCGTCTGTGAAGTGCGACTGGGTGTCTAATGCTGTTTTTTTTGTTGATTTTTTAGGTTTCCAAAGACATCTGTGGTTCGCACTAAAAAAATTCACGTTGGACCACTTGTTTGTACTCCCTCCTTCCATCTATATAGGGCCTAATGTGTTTTTCGAGGTTAACTTTGACCAAATATTAGAGCAATAATATATGACATGCAACTTACACAAAGCACATCATCAAATTCGTATGTGAAAGGAGCTTTCAATGATATAATTTTCACATTATGCATGTCATGTAGTATTAATTTTATCAACAGTCAAAGGCGGTCTTGAAAAACGCATTAGGCCCTATATAGATGGAAGGAGGGAGTAGGAGCAATTACTTCAACCGCGTGTGGTTATTAGATTTTTGGGTAGAGGGAATATCTATGCAGTATTGCAGTTCATTGTAAAGTTTTGTCTTTGGAAACTTCCCTTTGTAAAGAGAAATTTGTAAGGCACCCATTTACTTCAGTAAAGTTTTGTCCGATGCAGTTTGGAACACACATGAAAACAATATAAAAATGCACTTAATTGGTCTCCTCTCGGCGGTGAGTGAGAAAAAGACAGCAGAAACATGAAAAAAAAACTTTAAAAAGCCTAAGTTAAAAAGAAAATCATGCAGTTTGCTTGCTGGTCTGATGCGGTGCGATTTAACATCCGATGCGTTGTGTTTTCTGTCTGATGCAGTTCACTCGTCGGTTTTGAGATCGTGAAAAACAGTGTCCGCATTTTGGTAAATTCAAAATTGCTCTTAAACCGTAAGAAATTAGAGAGCGTGTTCTACATGAAAAAGTTGTGCCTCGTCGATATCTTTCCATCATCGTATAATTTGAGTCATTCTGATCAGCGTTTTGTAAAAATTTGGCGAAAAACGGCTGCTGCCTATCATCGCCAGCCGCACTATTTTCAAAATTAACAAAAATCCGTAAAGAATCTCAAAAACATTTCAACATGTAAAAGTTGCGTCTCGTTCGTAGCTTTCCAACAGCGTAACACACGCCTTGTTTCGACAAACGGTTCAAAAACTGGAGCGAAAATAGTACAAAAATTGCAAAAAATTCGAAAAAACAAAATTCCATGATTTACTAAATTTAAAACTGCTCTTAAACCGTAACGAATTAGAGAAACTAATAGATATGAAAAAGGCGTCGATATCTTTCCAACGCCCTATCGTTTGCTTCATTCCGATGTGCGATTTAGAAAAAAATGCGAAAATACACTCGCTGCATCCCGTCATGCGCGCACTATTTTTGAAACAACTCTTAAACTGCAATGAATCTCGAAAAGTGTTCAACATGACGAGGCTGCGCATTTTCCATAGCTATCCAAAGGTATATTATACGCCTCGTTTCGACAAACGGTTTATAAACTGGAGCGAAAACAATGCCAAAAAAATGCATGCGGTTTTTTCTAGTGACATTACAATGCTCGTTTGATAGGGATGCAGTGCCCTTGCGTTGAGCATGCAGTGCGGAAGTGTTTGCAGAATAACTATTCTGCTAATATTAGCAAAAAGTGTTAGCAGAATATATATAATGTGGGATTTTCTACAATAGCTTATCACTGAATTAGCTAAGGTTTTCGACGGTGTAAAAATTCTCAAAAATCCTAAACTAACACACCGATGTATCACATATCCAACGGTGGGATTGAAAGAATATGACTGGATGTGTCCTGGACAAAAAGAATAAATATTTACGTATATATTGATCCCGCAGTGAGCTGAAATGTTTTTTTTTTCGCCGAGAGCCATAAATGCATATTTTCATGATCACACCGTTTAATCATTTTATTATA
>NC_041393.1:669410266-669418455 GCF_002162155.2 Triticum dicoccoides
TATTACGTAAATTACAAATGTAAAAACATAGTGTAAAATGTACATAAATGTATTTTTTTGGTATTCTGACCTTTTTTTTATGCCAAATTTTACACAATGAATCAATATAACTGTAGCTATTTATATTTGAAACATAATTTATTTATGAAATGATCGTAAGATTACCTTGAGTGAAGAATAACTTTTTCTGCACCCTGGATGATGAATAGGAACACTATATATACATATACATATATATATATATATATATATATATATATATATATATATATATATATATCATGCCTAGTGTGTTTCACTGTAGAAGCATAAACATATGATCCCATCTCCTAGTGTTTTTCAACTGAAGCTGGTTGGCCGGTGGCAAAGCTGGGCCTGCACTGGCCATGGTGTCAGGCGCTAGCTAGCCCGCCACCAACACGCCAAGGGTTGCTAGTGGAGACAAATTTGAATGACGTTGGGTGAACCATGGAGTTGGAAGCCGGCCGTAAGCAAGTTGAGTCGTTATGAGCTGGATCGTGAGGATCCCACGCTGCTGGAGGCCAACATTGTGGTGTCGCCTACTGCTGAGCCAAAGAAAATGTGGTGGAGGGGCCGGATCCTTGCATCTTTGCTACAAGGAAAATTGGTGCAGGCAGTGAAGGCACCATACTGTTCATCGGTGCCTGGGCTCTATCAAGGCACATGATCTCGGTCCGTGTGTCTCCACCCAACAGTGAAACGTCACTGTGGGATCTTGGATTTATCCAACAGTTATACATGGTATCACTGCCAGTAAGGAACTGCTAGGTCATAGGATCCAAAAATTGTTAGGATGCGAGGCTTAAGGCTGGTCGTAATGGGGAGAATCATTTACTCGTATCATGCATGTGAGACTAGTGTATGATACTACTTCCGTAATGCATAGTAAGTTAGTATCTTAGCTTGCCTTATTAATTGTCATGCATGACACAAAGTAGTACGACATTTAACATGGCACCACATCCTGTCTTTCCACATTTAATTGTGTGTCACATAATCCAAAAAGTCTAGTTGGCATGCATGATACCGCTTATGGTACTCCCATTACGACCAGCCTAAGACCCAACAGTAAATCTTGCTCACTAGCCGCTTAGACACTTGGCAGTGATGGGCCTGCTAGAAAGGTCTATTATCTAGTATTGTCAATTAGCGCATGCAATCTAAATGTTACGAATAAATGATCATATGTTGTTCCCAATAAATGTTTGAGGGATATTTTTATCTGTGTTTTTGATATAAATGATTGTTTTTTGTATTTTCCACAATCATTTAAGTGAAATTGGGACTAATAGGAGCAGTAAGATATATATCTACAGGTGAATTAGTGACTAGTGCGAGCGGCAAGATATCTACAAACCAATTACCACCCATATCTATATTACACGGTGACACAATTCAACTATAAATAAGAGATACTCATATTTACTTGTACATACATGTACTACCAGAAATATATTGGATCATATGAAAAATGTTCCTTTTACTAGTTCTCTGGACGATGGTTCTCACATCACCATCTACCGCCATATATAGTGCCCATGTGGAAGCGACTGTCCCAACAATTTGGTGTCACTGGACCTCATGTTAACTAATGTGAGATCAAACTAGCAGAAGCAATCAACCACTCGGGAGCTGGGAATGGGAGGCAAGGCGTGGATACAAATAACCTTAAGTTTAGCCAAACAATGTATTGGATTGCACGATCTTATATGAGTGACTAAGAGTTCGGTATTGAGATGTTTAATTTTGTGGTTCTGCCTGGGAGGGCATCAAATAGTTACTACCTGATACAGTGATATATGGGGAAAATCCATCCTACCATCCGGTGGTAGTTACCCCACATGTCTCATATACTACCATGTGATACTATATATAGTATTTTATTATTTTAAATATGTTCATATACTATATCTAAGATATTTCAAAGCAAGTTACATGAAAAAATTGCATATGAACCCATAATTTTTGTTATATTTGTAAAATACGTACATATTTGTACGTAAAAATGAGCATACTCAAAAAATGGTACATATTACCTAAAAATTAGTATATATACTACCTAATCATTGTTATATACTACATACTACACGTACATACTCTCGGTTCTGACAAATACTACATACAACATACAAAACGCAAGTGGTGGTAACTACCACTGCTTGTAGGAAACATTTGTCCTATATGTATATATATATATTTGTATGTGTGTGTGTGCGCGCGCGCTGCTCGAGAATCCACAAGTCCGACAGTTTCATTTGTAACAACACAAGTAAGCTAATACTGGTAGGTACCACTAGGAAAACACAAGTAATGGATGGATTTTAAGCTAACTTGGCACACCTGTCAAGCAGTTTGCAAGAATGAAAAATCCCTTGGTTGTCCATAGATAGAGAAAAGAAAGGTTATTTTCCCACTAATTGAGCAATGGCTAGCTGCCCTTCTGTAATCGAGCCTTATGATCTTCTTTGTTTCTCTCTTCTCCTTTAATTATTCAATATATATTTAACTAGCAGGGGTGCTAACCCTCCTATTTATTAAAAAATATATGTATTATTACATAAGAGCCAGGAAGGGATAATTTATATTTAAGATACGGGCGCCACACTATGAGGATCGTTGCATCATGACTGGATCGTAGTGCTAGCACCAGCAACAATCTCATAGGAGCAGTAGAAATAGCAGTAGCATTTGAAGTCGTCACAAGCGCCAGAAAAGGTGTTGGGCTTTCAACATGGCAACACGATTGCAACCGTAGCCATTGGCGCCAAGGCACGGTCTGTGATAATTCCTGCTTAGGTGTATGTGCAAAGAGTATCCGATGGACGCCGACTGCATGCATAAAGGGCATTGAACATACTACACACGTGATGCAAGAACGTGGTTATAATTAGCCGAAAGATTAATCGAAACAACATATTAATATATGTAGCATGAACCAGCCAATTTAACGCCAAAACTGACTTAAGCTGCTAGGAGAGATACGGACAATTCAGTTATACTTCCACTGTTCATACATGTGCACATACATACCGGCGGCCACGATGACAATTAGGAGCACGATCGCAGAGAGATTCTTTTCTGAAGGCGCCATTGGTTGTTTTTTGGGAAGTTTTTGAATGTTGAAGAAAAGAATGAGCGAGCAGTTTGGTGGACGATCGAGTGAGAAGTCCGACAATATATATATCACATGCCTAGTGTGTTCCACCATAAAATAAAAGCATGAACATAGTACTCTCCCATCCTATTCTCCTAGTGTTTTCCAACAGAAGCACAAGAGTCCATAAACATGTTTGTATTCAGTGTTCTATTTACAGCCGAAGTTTCACATCAACCATGTTATATATTGTCAGCATTTGATGACCAGGTCCTCTTGACACCAAGTTGCATTGGTACTAACCTACCTCGCTTGTCCACTAATACACTGATGCGTTCAAAAATATTGATGTATGTGTGTGTGTTTCAGTTTCATTTTCTGATCCTCCATCAAAGCAAGGCTAGTAATATAGCCTATTGATGGTTGTATGGATCTTTGCAACTGGGCTCTCAACCTACTCATATACTAGTAGTTAGATCTTCACTATTAATACATGATCCGCTTTCTTCTCTCATGGAGTTTCCTATTTCTTGTGCGTAGGGCCCTGTTTGGATGAGCTTGGACAAATGATTAGTTGACAAGTGATTAGCTGACTATTAGGCCCTGTCTTACATGCGTCGAGTATTTGGTGAGCATGGCTAGCATGCACCATGCGTGATCAGTACTCTCTCCGTTTCTTTTCTTTTTACTCTGCACATAAAATTTGGCCAAAGTGAAACTACACAAAGTTTGACCAAAATTGTAACAAAAAATATGAACATCTACAATACTAAAACTATATATTATGAAATTACATTTCATGACGCATCTGATAATACTGATTTCATATTGTGAATGTTGATATTTTTTAATATAAAGTTAGTCAAACTTAACAAAGTTTGACTTTGACCAAACTTTATCGAGTTAAAAGCACCCTAGGTACCTAAACTTGCAAAGAATGTGATGATTTAGTTCCGAACTTGCAAAACTGCACTCCGCCATCCCCCAACTTGCACTGGATGTGACGATTTGGTCCTAGGCCTATCGCAACATGACACTTGGCAGCCAGCTGGTCGGACCGGTCGTCGTGGCAATTTTGCACTCAACTTTATATGCAAACTAAAAAGAAACGGAGGGAGTACGTACTGCCCTATACCAACAAGTTAAGCCAGGTACGCATCTGTAGTCATCTGTGCGCCCCTTTTTGCTCGAAAGTTTGGACAAAAGTTTGGAGTAGTTGTACAGTACAGGTCCAAGATCTTCCCGCTGCTACTTCCCAGAGTTAGTTGGGTAGCCTCCCTCTAGACCATTGGTGTACGTGTCAGGCCGACCCCTACCACCATCACCAGCATTTTCAGGCATGATTCAAGTAAGTACTAGATAGGTGGGGTGGCTTGCCCGTGTTGCCCGCAAAACGACAGGCAACCAGATACGATTAACCATTTTGAAAGATGATAGAGCTAAAGTGGTATATGTACAAGTGATTTTACCACACGAATATAGAGTTTCACAAGTCTAAATAATGTAAAAAAACAGCAACAATCATTTAAAGAGGAATGTGAAAAAGAACACACTATGATAATATTGAGGAGAATAGCCCAAGCAAAGAGCTGGTCACATGTGAATCAAAGTAGTTCTATGTAAGCAGAATATGGATGAAGTATTTGTAGTAGGTCACAGAACCACATGTACATCTGACATTTTCAAGCAAAGGGCTAAGACATGTTCTTCAAAATACAGAAACAACATACACTGTTTTGCCTTGCCTTCCCCAGATATCATGATTTCGTTTCTTTTATGAACATATCCAAAAGGATACCATCGACCTGATCCATAGAAGAATTGAAGCATTAATATTATCAACCATCACAAGTCAAATAACACGACAAAATATGTATCATCTGACATCCATTGCGGTGCCAAAAAATAGTATGTAAGCAGGATGGGCATATTGTGCATAAGCAATTAGCATATAAGCTTAGGCGAGTATCACCAATTCAGATTACCTAAAAAGAAGTGGAGCATTGATCACAAGTTAATTCTTCTGTAAATAAATGTTGTCTTCGACCTACTTTCCTTTTAGGTACAATGAGCACAACAATACAACTAATTGTGCCTTTGTTTTGCCTGCAAGGAGAAGTACTGAATAGAAAAATACAACTGATATACTTTTCTTTGATCTACAACAATACAACCGATCTAAAAATCATATATGAGAAACGTACATCTCTATCTTGCAGCGCCTCTTAAAATTGTAAGAGCAATGGTGGTTTTTCTTCTCTGCAAATTAAATCACAGTCATGTAGAACCCATAACACAATTAAGAACCCAACAGATCTCTGTAGGTGTATACACCAACAAATATCAACTTGGTCATAGGACACCATAATCTATAATCTAATATTCGGGAAAAATCGTATCCCCAAGAAACACATGATTAAATAGATACCAACGGAAGAAGACAGACACTTAGAAATCATTCATGACCCGAAGCACATTAATTCTAACCTACAAGAAGGCTAGCCAACTTGGCCTCACATCGCTCCCTCAGTTTGGAGCTTCGGTTGCCGTTTGATCTAGTTCATTTTGGTCAACTGCGCTGGTTCAGTCGTTCGATTCTTGCATCTCGTTTTGACTTTGCGGTTGTTTTTCTCGGTCATTGACTGGTGGGGCGTTTGGCGTTGCTATTGGCTGGATGAAGCGTTATCTGTGTGTCAACTAACCTGTCCTTGCGCGCCGCTTAGCGTGTGATGTGTCGTACGGGGTAGCTCCGAGGTGATGGGCTGACGTGTGCATACCTGTGGCCACCTTTCCGCACTATGACTGGTGGACCGAGTTGGATGCTGGTCCCATTGGTCTGTGCCTTGTGAGAGATGGGTTGCATTTGTCCTGTGACTTTTCGTCCTGCGAGTGCAATTGCATCTTGTCTGGGGGAGAGAGAGGAGATGTGCTGCAGACACACCCGCCGCTGCCTTTCTGCACTATGACCGCATGGTTTACTTCATGATAAGTACCAAACCCTGTTGGTGAGATCCGATCTGTTGTTGCGGTTTGATCTTTCACGACACACCACCATCAGCAGCAGTAACCTCTCGCCCGCGCATGCGATGTACATGAAATAGAGAGTTTGAACCTTGCGGCTCAGCACGACAAAACAAATCTCGATGACTGTACTCACGCGCAAAACAATTTCCTCGCAGAGAAATTGAAACACATATATTTTCTAAAGCTTCCTCCGAAACTTAGGGATTTTTAAACAGCTTCCCTCAAAACTCGATACGGGTATTTACTCTAAAAACACATCGTGTTTATTATCAAAATATAACCTGCTTTCAGCGTACTATAGATATTTATACTAGTATTTCTAGCCGACTCAAACTTGCCGAAGAAGTTGACCAAACAAAACTCTATCTTCAACTCTAAACAACTAAGAAAACAAAACCTGGACACGTGCTCTCTTTTAGCAGTAATCGTTACAAAATACTTGAACATAATTTATCTGGTGGCCCCCATCCTATATCTCTCAAGGAAGATAATCTCCACCACTGAATCCTTTTGACATGCGCATGTATCTCTGGTAGTCTTGAACGTGAGAAGTAGTAGCCGAGTAGGATTCTTAGATTAGTCTCAACAAAACATATCTCCTGTACATGCACGAACGAGTGTTTCTTTTCGTGGCTAACCATGCATGCATGTAGCCAAAACTTCTTTGATTGATCTGTAGCTAAGCCATGCAACACATCAACATGCATGCACGTAACTTCAACTAGCTCATGGACCTCTTCGTATTTCTGCCGTAGATAGGTTGAAACATATAAATCACCCACTGTGATTACTAATGGCATAGCAACAACTTGATCCTGACTATTAGCTTGTACGTCGTCATTGTCGTCGGTACACTTAGAACCGGTCGTATCATCCTCTTCCCCATGAAACAAAACCGTCCTCGGTTTTGAGGCGATTTCTTGAACAATATTTTGATTTGAAGATTGAACGACAACCGTGACAATTTCAGCAGCTTCGACCCTTTTATTTTCTACTTCTTTCTGCCTATTTATCTTCTCAAGATGTTCTTTCCTCTAAGCAATAAAACGGTCGTCTCCTATGGGCACGAGGTCGTACTTCTTTTCCTTCTTGACGGTATATGTGTGTGTTAGACAATCATACAGAACAGCATGCTCTATGTATCATGGCTCGCCCAACAATAAGTGACACGAAATCATCGGTGCCGAAATCACGTCGCAGAAAACCTCACAAAAATATTTTCCCAAAAAAAACGGTACCTTGCTCTGGTGCATGATAGTGAGCTCTTCATAACCCCAACAGAACGAGTATGGTTGTGGATGTGGTGTCATTGATAGCTCCAGCTTCTCCACCATCTCTATGCTTGCGGCGTTGGTCAAACTCATGTGATTGGTCGTCATGGCACACGATCTCTCTCTCATCACCACACGGGTGTGAAAAAGCCCGGCCCAGCGGCCTTCCTCCTCCAACTGAAATCCATAGCTTAACTTACTGAATGACGTTTCCTCACCATCTTCTCCATAGCGTCATGAACAACATGTTGCTCTGAATACCACCTGATAAGTACCGAACCCCATTGGAGAGATCCGATCTGTTGTTGCCGCCCGATCTTTCACGACACACCGCCACAACCAGCAATAACCTCTCGCCCGCGCATGCGATGTACACGAAATAGAGGGTTTGAACCTTGCGGCTCAGCACGAGAAAACCAATCTCAATGACGGTACTCACGCGCAAAACAATTTCCTCGCAGAGAAATTGCAACACAGAGGTTTTCTAAAGCTTCCTCCAAAACTTAGGGATTTTTAGACAGCTTCTCCCAAAACTCGATACGGGTATTTACCCTAAAAACACATCATGTTTATTATCAAAATATAACCTGCTTTTAGCATACTATAGATATTTATACTAGTATATCTAGCCGACTCAAACTTGCCGAAGAAGTTGACCAAACAAAATTTTATCTTCAACTCTAAACAACTAAGAAAACAAAACCTGGACACGTGCTCTCTTTTCGCAGTAATCGTTACAAAACACTTGAACATAATTTATCTGGTGGCCCCCATCCTAT
>NC_041393.1:669418692-669435755 GCF_002162155.2 Triticum dicoccoides
TCCCAGATAGTTACAAACACCAACTTTACATGAGGGGCGAGGATAGCATCACGTAGGCAATGCCGAGAATGCACGCACCCATCCTTCTACGTGTGATTGACGAGCTTCAGACAGCCGATCACGCCAGAGGACCGCGTCCTCCCTACAGCAGCAAAGAGGCGAGCAAGGGACGGCGGCATGCGTTGAAAAACAACCGCGTTCCGGTGTTTCCAAAGCTGCCAGCAGCACAGCATGGTGAACTCGACCTCCGACTCAACACTTGCCGCCACCGCAGCAGCAAGGACGCCGAGCTTGCAGACCGTAGCACCATCGACCACGACCTGGACCTGCCTCCAGAACGCCACCGCGAACGGGCAGGAGAAGAGCATGTGGTCAGCAGTTTCCAGAGCAGCAGAGCAGAGTGGACAACCGACATCTTCAGCATCAACAATGTGCTTTCGAAGCAGGACATCCCTCGTGTGGACGCGTCGTTGTACTAGCAGCCAGCAGAAAAACTTCACCCGCGAGGGCGCGCGCGCCTCCCAGATCATGGAGGCGAAGCCCGCAGTCACCCCGCCAAACCGCAGCAGCCTGTACGCGGAGCTGGACGACAGGGCGCCTTTGGGGTGGCGGCATGCAGAAATCGCCTCTCATCCCCCCGGTCCCTTGCAGGCAGCGCGGCCAGGAGCGCCGCAACCACCGCGAGCTCGCGCTCACCCACCCTTGTCAGCCGAGGCACCAGGCAGCGGGCGAGCCCGCGTGCACGCACCTGCCCGACCGTCGCCTCCGCATCCAGAGCGTGGGAGAAGAGGGCCGGGTACGCCACCGCGACAGCCCTGCAAGGCAGCCAACGATCCCACCAGAAGAAGCATGTGTTCCCGTCCCCGACGTCGAAAACGGAGATGGCGCGGTAGAGAGGGAGCAACTTCACGACCGCGGCCCGGTGCTCACCAAGGGCCAGTTCGCCGCGAGCAAGGAGGGAGCGTCCACCAGCCCCGCCCCAAATCCAGGCTGCCCACCGAGAGCCGGGGGTCGTGTGAAGGCGATGCAGCATCTTGAGCAACATGCACAATTTTTGAGTTGCCAGGTCGCAGATTCCCAGCCCGCCTTCGCTCTTCGCCCGGCAAACGCGCTCCCAAGCAACAAGGCATTGGGCGCCCGATGCTCGTTTGGTGACGTTCCATAGGAAGGTGCGGCGCAGCCCGTCCAACGCACGCACCACGGCAGGCGGCAGCAGCAACGCAACCATTGCATATGTAGGGAGCACGTCCAGGACGGCGTCAATGAGCACCAGACGCCCCGCGGGGGAGAGAAGGCGAGCCGCCCAGCCGGCGAGATATCTGTCCACCTTCGCAATCAGCGGAAGGAAATCCGCGAATCGCATCTTCTCCCATGAGAGAGGGAGGCCGAGGTACGTCTGCGGGAACGACCCCGTGGCGCAGCCCAGAGCGGCCACCACGCGGGCCAGAGCCTCCTCCTCCACATGCACCGGCAGTAGGGTGCTTTTGGTGAAGTTGATGATCAGCCCCGTGGCGGCGGCGAACTGGTCGAGAATTTGCCGGAGACGGACCGCGCCGTCCTCGTCCGCCCGCGCGATGATCAGCGTGTCATCGGCGTACTGCAGCACAACCGCAGGCACGCCCGGAAGGAGAGGGTGGCGAAGCACATCATCCTGGCGGATCAGCCGTTGGAGCACGTCGGCGACGATGAGGAAGAGGTAGGGGGAGATGGGGTCCCCCTGCCTGAGGCCGCAGCGCACCCGGAACCATCGCCCTGGCACCCCGTTCAACAAGACCGCCGAGCTCGAGGAGTGGAAGAGGGCATCCATCCAGTCGCACCAGAGCGACGGGAACCCCCTGGCCGCCATCATAGCGCGCAAGCTCGCCCAGTTGATGGAGTCGAACACCTTGGCGAAGTCAAGTTTGAGGACCATCGTAGGGGCCCAGCGACGATGGCAGCACTGCACCATCTCCGTGGCATAGATGAAGTTTTCGGAGATGCTCCAACCCCGCACAAAGCCGGACTGATCTTCATCGATCAGGAGAGGAATTTGCCGCTGAAGACGCGAGGTAAGCCCACGACACACGATCTTGATATCGCCGTTTTGGAGCGAGACGGGGCGAAAGGAGGCAGGGGATGGCACACCGCTCCCTTTGGGCAGCAGAGCGATGTAGGCCTGATTGATCCCGTCGAGGGCAGCGACGCCGTCGTGGAACTCGTCGAAGAGACGAAGAAGATCTGGCGCCACCACGCCCCAGGCCGCCTGGTAGAACGCTGGGCCCAGGCCATCCGGGCCAGGGGCGCTGGTGCGGTCCAGGGCGTGCACCGCCGCCTTGACCTCGGCCTGCTCGAAAGGGTCCACAAGAGCAGGCCCGTCCACAGAGGGGGCACCGGCGTAGAGGGCCGCCAGGTCGAAGTGCCAGACGGGCTCCATGGACCGGCCCAACAGCGTCATGTAGAAAGCACGCAGGGCCGCGACCTTCCCTGCGTGGTCTAGCACCGGCACCCCTTCGACTTCCAGGGCCGCGATGCGGTTGCATCGTCGACGGTGCGAAGCAGAGGCATGGAAGAACTTGGTGTTCTCGTCCCCCTCACACACCGCGCGACGTTTGCCACGCCGCCGCCAATGCGCACACTGCCGGCGAACGGATGCGGAGAGAGCCAGGCGGGCGTCGCAGCGGAGAGCGCTCTTATCTGTGGAAAGAGCACGGTTTTCTTCCAGGAAGTCAAACAGGTCAACAATGAAACGGCAATCGTTATCAAAAGTGGGAATGAACCGGTGCTGTTTTTTCCAAACCTTGGCAGCAAACCTGAATGCTTTCTTCCCAGCCGCGAGGATCCCACCTGCACCCGTAGCACTTACCGGACCAGACCAGGATGGTAGAGTGGTAGGGAGGAAGGCGGGGTCCTGGAGCCAGCTCGTTTCAAAGAAAAACCACGAGGGGTTCGGGGTTTTGGCCGAGGCCGTGACCAGGAGGGGAACATGATCAGAAGTGACGTGAGGGAGGGAGGTGAGAGAGGAGTCAGGGAACACGTGCCCCCATCCTATATCTCTCAAGGAAAATAATCTCCAACACTGAATCCTTTTGACATGCGCATGTATCTCTGGTAGTCTTGAACGTGAGAAGTAGTAGCCGAGTAGGATTCTTAGATTAGTCTCAACAAAACATATCTCCTGTACATGCACGAACGAGTGTTTCTTTTCGTGGCTAACCGTGCATGCATGCAGCCAAAACTTCTTTGATTGATCTGTAGCTAAGCCATGCAACACATCAACATGCATGCACGTAACTTCAACTAGCTCATGGACCTCTTCGTATTTCTGCCGTAGATAGGTTGAAACATATACATCGCCCACTGTATTACTAATGGCATAGCAAGTACTTGATCCTGACTATTAGCTTGGGTGCCGTCATTGTCGTTGGTACACTTAGAACCGGTCGTATCACTTCATGAGAGTTGTTTTGCGTTGGCTGGGTGTGTGAGCGCACGTGAGGAGGTGAGCATCTCCAACTCTAATAATTTATGTTCCAATTTTCCATTAGGAAGGGTTCAGTTAATTACCAGATTTGTTGTGATGTGATTGTTACCTTGGAGTTGATGATGTTTTTCATTTTGCAAGCGTTCATATGACCAACAAAGCCAGAGTGTTACAGCAGTTTTGGGTGACAAGGAGAAAACAACGAAGGGAGGGGATTGGCACCTATGCTTCTGGAACATTTTTTTTATTTGATGGTTGTTAGTGTGTGTGCTGGGAGGTCCATGAAGTTCCTCTCAGCAGCAGTGATGCCTCTCAATTTGGCTACAAGATCCAGGCAGATTGCTTGATCACTGACTGTAGGATTCATGGCTCTTCTAGCCAGAATTTCAGTCAGCTGCAATATTAAACAATAGAAAGGGTAAAGAAACATCAAGCATGACATTGACCTCAGATGGTCCAGATTGTATCCAAGTTTTGATCAAGTTCTACGCTGGATGTCGTTCCATGGTTATTAGATGTGTTTTGTTACAAGAGAGTTTTGAGTACTACCCGCATGGTTATTTTGCAGGCTGAGGAGCTTGAAGAAAATGTACTTCTTTGTCATGTGCATATACCTCTCAGATTTTTTATGAGAACTAAAGATTCTGCCTTCAGTTTGATCTTCATGATAATACTAGTTGTCCTATACAGATAAAAGAAATCTATGTATATCAGTACTTGTAGTATTTATTTTGAGTGTTACTTTTCTTTTCAATTAGGAAATTTGGTACTTAGTTGCCTTGGTTTCTGACAGGGTTGGTGTGTTCAGAATATCTTTTTACTACAGAATGTTGTGACTTGGGGAAATTTTAATAGTAAGTCCCACAAATTTGTTTTCTTACTCCAATTATTTGTGTTTTGATTTCTTGTTTGGACTGATGGGCTTCCATATTCCTAAAGCTTCACCATCAAGTGAAGAACAGATGCATCAACTCTCATCTCATTCAAGCAAATGAGGAACTGTCCCGTCTCTGTTTTAGTTTTCCATTTTACGTACTATTCATGTACTTCCTTAAAAAATTTAAATTAGGATCCTTTTTCCAACTTCAAGATACATACTCTATGCAGCTAAACGTTAGTCCAAATGATGAACCTGTATGTAGCTTTTTTTTTAACACTATAAAAACACGGCATTACCTTCCGTTTGTTCAACAATATCCTCATAATTGCATAGCTCGTAAAATAAGTGTGTAGACAAGAACAATGATCTACAAAATGACCCGCCTGCTGAACCACCACCCATAGATGCAGGTGGTATGGTCAGGCATAAATAATCTATTACTGAAAGAAGATTTCTATTTATCCAATTTCTACTCTATATTGGAGCTTGCCGATTTAATACTTACTTTTTCGCAACAAATATAATTTTCTCTTCTTTGGGTTTTGCTTCAGATTCTTATGTACCATGACGTGGTTTTGCTCATCTTTTTAACCTATTCTTTCTATCTTGCAGAGCTAGCTATCCAAATATTATTAATATCTTCTTCCCTGGGGATTTCTTAGCACTGCCATAGACAAGTGTTTATTTAGTTCATTGTCATATTTATTTAGTTCCTTGTAATATGTGGCTGATGGATTATTCAGAGTACCTTTCAAACTAATGGTCCTCTTTCAGCTCACAGTTTTCCTTGGTTACATTTTGCCATGCATCTCCGACAAAGAAACAGGATGGAGGAATCACGAGGAGCTGCGATGATAGCTATCCCGAATAATAAAGTACGAATTGACTCCTTGGGTTCACCGTGACAATACACTTTCTTCCTGTGAATTTACACTTTCAGTTTGAATTTAAAACATATGCGCGAGGTGGTACTAATAAAATTTAATGAGTCGCACGCTAGCCTCGCTAAAAATCCTGTCGCGAAACCTGGGCCAGCCCATGAAGGATACGATCGGCCAGCTAAAAAAACCTGGGCCAGCCCATGAAGGATACGATCGGCCAGCTAAAAAAAGGAATAAAGCCGACGATCCTCGCGGCGATCAAACACAAGACTTGACGCAAGAAACCACCCCGAAAGGACCAGCTGAGCTAGCGCCGGTTATCTTTCACAATCAGCCGAATTTTCTTCTGTTAATCGGCTTCGCCCGTCTAGCAGAATTTCGAGATTGATCTGTCTTGGGCCTCAGTCCATCTATCCATCCTTTGCGACGTGGCCCAAGAATGCGGTAAAAATAATTACTCAATCGAACTCCTAATCCTAACCTCACGAACTGTTCACAAGATAATCCCATATCGTTTTTCTTTATAAAATCCCACCAGTTTAAATATGTTAGTGAGCTCAAAACAATAAGCAGCCTCGAATCAAGGATTCTTTCAAAGAAGGAATTAATGGGAGAAAGACCCAACATATATTGGCCTAAATCGGTGTCTACAAAGAGAGAAGTCGGGAGGGAAAGGAAGGAGGGAGGGCAAAGAAAAGGGAGAAGCACACAAGGAGATGGAGCCACGAGGTCGACCAACAATTATGTGTGTGTCTCAATTGCAGGTGTATCATGTAGAGGCTGAGATCACTGTGTTCGGATTGGTCACGTTCGAACGCATTGCCTTCAGGTGGACACTGTGGTTTTTTCTCCCGTTGCAACGTACGGGCATTTTTGCTAGTATGTATACATGTACTAGTTGGCCAGGCTCTGGAACTTCTACAGTAATGGTTGCTGAAACTGTGGGGTCATCTAGACGAGGATGTTGCCAAGGCTAACTGGAAGTACAGCTTTGCAAAAACTATAGTCATCCAAATGGGGATTTTGCAGCCTATAATTTGAAATATAAATGTCCGCAGTTTTCGCCAAAAACCAATGCCCATCTCAAGATCAAGGGGAGAGTTTTCGCTACAGAAATATCGTTGTCTGTAGATATTGGTCTTTTCAGATGCTACTCCCTCCATCCCAAAATAAGTATCTCAATCTTAGCACTAAGATTGAGATACTTATTTTGGGACGGAGGGAGTATTTTGTCAAGCAGTGTATTGAATTTATTGTTTTTATGATTTATGTGTTATGAACTCACATCGTCTTTCTTCATTGTAAACCTACCTAGGCATGTCATGAAATCCAACTGCTTCACGAGTAGTTCTGATGTGGCGTAATGCACTATTCCAGTGATTCTTTTTTTTAATAACTCCAGTAATTCTTATGTCTTGTCGTCTGGGCAACAACATTAAGGAATCTTTTGTTTGAATTTTTTGCTAGTAGGCATTTGGCCGAAAGCCCAACTAAAATTCTGAAATTCTCTTGGCCCATTCATGCACACATGTGAGTGATGTGAGTGGTGTGAGTGAGACTAAAGTTTAGTCTCATCCCGAAAGTTGAGTGAGTCTTGCACCTTTTTACAAAAGTGAGCTCTTCTACCACTTGTATGAGCATGAGAAGAAGAGATCTACACGCGTGCTCCTCCTCCTCGCCCACCTCGCCATGCCACGCCTCACCTCGCCTCGTCACGACGCGCCGCGGGTTGCCGGATTGAGCCGAGGACAAAGCTATGCACGTTGTCTATATTTTTGTTGCTCGGAAATAATTAATGAGTCATTAATTAATAATTAAGGGACGTGTTAATTACTAAACCGTTTCCGATTCTTTTGGATCGCGATGACTTGGACGTAGGGTTTACTCCGACGACCTACCCGGCCCGCACTATATAGTCAGGCAGACGTCTACCCTAGCCGCCGCCACTTCGTATGGTTTCGCACCACCGTTCCAGATCATTGCGCCGCCACACAAGTCTTCTCCATCCCTCCTTTCGGTGTGCACCGCGAGAAGGGACAGCAGGCCTCCAGAACCCCGCCTCTTGTGATCCTGTACGGGAGAGGGGCAATCAGGTTTTTGGGGAGCATACTCGCGCGACTGCTGGCAGCGACGACTTGGCGAACGACGACTTGTTCCCCGACCTCGGCAACCTCATCCTCAACGACATGTGCGACAACATCAACGCCGGAAGTGCTGCTCCCGCTGCATCGTATGTGATTCTATCCTTCTTGTTCGAGATCGTGGTAGAATTCATGTTTCTAGTATGTGCCCTAGATGTGGTCTGTTCATCTATTATGCTAGTTTGCATGATTAGTCTAATCTCTGCTAGTGTTGTCATAATTTATCTTCTGTTTATTCGGATTAAAACTCGTAGTAACTTGCTCATATATTCAACAATCCAAAAACCTGATTATAGGCAATTTACTCCGAGTGGTTTTGCTGCGCATCTCAAGCCGCCTACCTTTAAGGGGGTTCAATATAAGAGGTGGCGCACGAGAGCAGTTTACTGGTTCCAGACCGTGTACTGTTATGACACCACCGAGGGCAAACCCGAGGGCGATCTTAATTCTACACAGCAGAAAGCTTTTGAGAATATCGATACCCTCTTTAAAGGCGCCCTTCTGAGTGTTCTGGATGATTCTATTGTGGATTCGTATATGTCGTTTGACAACGACAAGGACATGTGGGCTCCGCTCGAGGCTAACTTTGGGGCCTCGGACGCTCGCAGCGAGTTGTATGTCATGGAGCAATTCTATGACTACAAGATGACTGATGAGCGCTTTGTTGTCCAGCAGGCTCATGGTATACAGTCGCTCGCAAAGAACTTGAGTATTCAAGTGTGTGTTTCAGGACAAATTTGTTGACGGAGGCATCATTGCCAAGCTTCCACCTTCGTGGAACAATTTTGCTACTTGCCTGAAACACAAGAGACATGAGTTTTCCGTTTCGGATCTCATTGGTACTCTTGATGTTGAAGAGAAGGCGAGAGCAAAGAACACACGTGCTCGAGTTGCTGAGGGAGCTCCTATTGCCCACATGGTACAAAAGAAGAACTTCCAGCCCAACAAGTCCAAAAACAACAAGAACGAAACTCAGGGCAAAGGCAAGTTTGATACAAAGAACAAGCCATCACATTCTACCAACTTCACCTATGGTACCCATAGTACCTTCATCGAGGGGTGCGATGTTTTTATTGGCACTCTCCTTGTGAGCATAAGATTAATCCTCAACCATGTCAAAACGTAATCATCGAAATTTCCACTGGACTGAGATGTGATGGCGGTTCAAGTGGCAACGTCTGGCAGGAACCCTAGCAGCGCAGGACGACGAGCTCGTGTTTGTTCTCTCGTGGGAGGGGATGAATGAGTCCAGACGGTTTTCTTTTGGTTGTTCGAGAGAATAATGAGAAGTTGGTGCAATGGCATTTTTGTTGTAACATGTGCACATAACAATGGCAGTTGGAAATACCTTTTCATTTTTAAGTGAGCTGCTGCAGCAAGCCACCCTGCCCCCATCTTATTTCCATTGTCAAGGAGGTGCACCTGAAAGTAAGTTAAGCCCAACACCGCAAAAACGAGTTCAAAAATTTTGGCTTAATTTGGCAGTTAAGCTACTATATATAAGTTGTAGAAGAACTGGCCCTTAGTGGCTCTCCACCAGGTATGGTCCTTTCGCTGATGCAAATCGCCACCCTTTACTCCAAGAGTTGACGAGTTGCAGTCCTCGCACCCTGGTCCTTGGGTTGTGACCGACGACTTCAACTTGATCTACCACGTGGGGGACAAGAATAACACTAACCTAGACATAAGATGAATGGGCAGATTCTAGCGTTTCCTCGATGGCCTTGAGCTTTGCAAGATCAACCTCACCAAACGACGCTATACTTGGAGCAATGAGAGATGCTCGCCGACCTTGGTGTGGCTGGACCACTTGATCTGCTCGATGGACTAGCAATAATAACATCCTAGTTTCTTGTTCCGTGTTAGATCCTCCATGGTGTCAAATCACTGCCCTGTTATCCTGTACAACATGCTTTTGATGACTAGGTCTCACAGGTTCCACTTCGAGGATATCTAGTCAAATTTTGAAGGCTTTCACTAGGTGGTTGTGATGACTGGAATGTGCTATTGCACCTCGACCCAATCCAGTGTTTGGGCGTCATTGCTAAAGCATATGGAAAGTGACTTGCAGTTGTGGAGCCACTAGTAGAAAAGGGGGCAATGGTCCAGGCCAGGTCAGCCCATTAGTCCCGGTTCAATCCAGAACCGGGACCCATGGGGCATTGGACCCGGTTCGTGAGCCCTGGGGGCCGGCCGGGCCACGTGGGCCATTGGTCCCGGTTCGTGTGGACCTTTTGGTCCCGGTTGGTGGGACGAAACGGGACCAATGTGCCTCGCTCCTGGCCCACCACCATTGGTCCCGGTTGGTGGCCTGAACCGGGACCAAAGGCTGCCCTTTAGTCCCGGTTCGTGCCACGAACCGGGACCAATTAATTGCCTATATATACCCCTCGCCCGCGAGCAGAGCACTCCCACTGCTCTGTTTTTCCTGGCCGGCGAGGAGAGAGCTTTGTGGTGTTCTAGCTCACCTCCTATGCACACGAGGTGTTCGATGGAATGCCCGAGCCACACTACTTAAGCTTTCTCCTCTCCAAGCTTGACCTCCAAGCTCCATTTTCCTTAATATTTGTCTAGGTTTAGCGGTCCGTCACATCCCGTCCCCGTCTTCACCGCCGTCGATCGCCCGCGCCGATCTCGTCGCCGGCACCACCATGGTGAGCCTCTTGTTCTTATCTTCTTTCTGAAAGGAAAAAAATTCTTACTTGTATGTTTATATAGATACTTGTATAATTTTCTTACTTTTATTATTGCATCTTATATAGTGCGATGGTTTTGGTATCCGCCACCATCGGCCCTCGTCCTGTCTATGATTCGGATGTGGTATATATTATATTTTCATAACTATTAGTTCATTTATTGTTTATGACAATTATGCCGACCAATGTGACATAGATTTTATTTATCTAGGAGGTTGTTGAACCGGAAATTCCAACCGACACTATTGTCGAGAGGTTAAATTTAGTTGAAGAAGAAAACAATTTCTTGAAGGAAAAAATAAGAAAAATTGAGGAGGACAAGATGATATTGGAGTTGCATGTTGTGGATGTCGTCGATGATCACAAGATCAAGATGGATGCAATGCGCTTGAAGATTAGAAATATTAGAAAATATGCCATTCATACCGAGGCTTGGTATCATTATGCCGTTGGATCAATTGTTACATTGGTTGCGATTGTGATCGCATTTGTTTTCGCATTGAAATGTTTTACATAGTTTCAATGTATGGTTTAATTAATTTAGATGCTATGCAGAGGTTTATGTTGTTAGATGAGAACTATGTATGTACTTTGGTTTTAATGTGATGATGAACTTCTATTAATTTGGTCACTTAATTATCTATTCATGATGTTCTGTAATGATTTTTGACACACTTAATTATATATAATGCACGCAGATGAACCGGCAATGGATGTACGGTTCATGACACACCTCCGAGTACATTAAGGGCGTGCATGATTTTCTCGAAGTGGCTGAGGCAAATAAGCAGAATGGTTTTATGTGTTGTCCATGCCCTATATGTGGGAATACGAAGTCTTACTCTGACCGGAAAATCCTTCACACCCACCTGCTTTACAAGGGTTTCATGACACACTATAATGTTTGGACGAGGCACAGAGAAATAGGGGTTATGATGGAAGATGGCAAAGAAGAAGAGTACGATGACAACTATGTGCCCCCTGAATACGGTGATGCTACTGAAGATCAAGAGGAACCAGACGATGTGCACGATGATGCTGCAACGGGCGAAGCTGCTGAAGATCAGGAGGAACCAGACGATGTGCCCGATGATGATGATCTCCGTAGGGTCATTGTCGATGCAAGGACACAATGCGAAAGTCAAAAGGAGAAGCTGAAGTTCGATCGCATGTTAGAGGACCACA
Organism: Triticum dicoccoides; assembly: GCF_002162155.2. NCBI lineage: Eukaryota > Viridiplantae > Streptophyta > Magnoliopsida > Poales > Poaceae > Triticum > Triticum dicoccoides. The sequence goes on from NC_041393.1 coordinate 669,429,936, forward strand.
AAAAAGGGTTGTACCCCAATTGCGAAGATGGCAACACAAAGCTCGGTATTGTACTGGAATTGCTGCAGTGGAAGGCAGAGAATGTTGTGCCTGACAAAGGATTTGAGAAGCTACTGAAAATATTGAAGAAGAAGCTTCCAAAGGAAAACGAATTGCCCGACAGTACATACGCAGCAAAGAAGGTCGTATGCCCTCTAGGATTGGAGGTGTAGAAGATACATGCATGCCCTAATGACTGCATCCTCTACCGCGGTGCGTACAAGGATCTGAACGCATGCCTGGTATGCGGTGCATTACGGTATAAGATCAGACGAGATGACCCTGGTGATGTTGACGGCGAGCCCCCCAGGAAGAGGGTTCCTGCGAAGTGATGTGGTATGCTCCTATAATACCACAGTTGAAACGTCTGTTCAGAAACGGAGAGCTTGCCAAGTTGATGCGATGGCACAGTGAGGACCGTAAGAAAGACGGGAAGTTGAGAGCACCCGCTGACGGGTCGCAGTGGAGAAAAATTGAGAGAAAGTATTGGGATGAGTTTGCAAGTGACCCAAGGAACGTATGGTTTGCTTTAAGCGCGGATGGCATTAATCCGTTCGGGGAGGAGAGCAGCAATCACAACACCTGGCCCGTGACTCTATGTATGTATAACCTTCCTCCTTGGATGTGCATGAAGCGGAAGTTCATTATGATGCCAGTTCTCATCCAAGGCCCTAAGCAACGCGGCAACGACATTGATGTGTACCTAAGGCCATTAGTTGAAGAACTTTTACAGCCGTGGAATGGAAACGGTGTACGTACGTGGGATGAGCACAAACAGGAGGAATTTGACCTAAAGGAGTTGCTGTTCGTGACCATCAACTATTGGCCCGCTCTCAGTAACCTTTCAGGACAGACAAATAAGGGATACCACGCATGCACGCACTGTTTACTTGACACCGATAGTATATACCTGGGAAGCAGCACGAAGAATGTGTACCTGGGCCATCGTCAATTTCTTCCGACCAACCATCAATGTCTAAAGAAAGGCAAGCATTTCAAAGGCGAGGCAGATCACCGGAAGAAGCCCCCCATGCGTACCGGTGATCACGTACTTGCTATGGTCAATGATTTACACGTAATCTTTGGAAAGGGTCCCGACGGACTAGCTGTTCCGAGTGACGCTGGGGGACACGCACCCCCGTGGAAGAAGAAATCTATATTTTGGGACCTACCCTACTGGAAAGACCTAGAGGTCTGCTCTTCGATCAACGTGATGCATGTGATGAAGAACCTTTGCGTGAACCTGCTAGGCTTCTTGGGCGTGTATGGGAAGACAAAAGATATAGCTGAGGTATGGGAGGAGCTGCAACGTTTGCACGAAAAAGACGGCATGCCTCCAAAGCAGTATGAAGGTCCTGCCAGCTATGCTCTTACCAAAGAAGAGAAGGAAATCTTCTTTCAATGCCTGCTTAGTATGAAGGTCCCGACTGGCTTCTCATCGAATATAAAAGGAATAATAAATATGGCAGAGAAAAAGTTTCAAAACCTAAAGTCTCATGACTGCCACGTGATTATGACGCAACTGCTTCCGGTTGCATTGAGGGGGCTTCTACCGGAAAACGTCCGATTAGCCATTGTGAAGCTATGTGCATTCCTCAATGCAATCTCTCAGAAGGTGATCGATCCAGAAATCATACCAAGGCTAAGGAGTGATGTGGTGCAATGTCTTGTCAGTTTCGAGCTGGTGTTCCCACCCTCCTTTTTCAATATCATGACACACGTCCTAGTTCATCTAGTTGATGAGATTGTCATTCTTGGCCCCCATATTTCTACACAATATGTACCCCTTTGAGAGGTTCATAGGAGTCCTAAAGAAATATGTCCGTAACCGCGCTAGGCCAGAAGGAAGCATCTCCATGGGCCATCAAACAGAGGATGTCATCGGGTTTTGTGTTGACTTCATTCCTGGCCTTAAGAAGATAGGTCTCCCTAAATCACGGTATGAGGGGAGACTGACTAGAAAAGGCATGCTTGGAAGGGACTCAATAATATGCAGGGACGGATATTCTTGGTCTCAAGCACACTACATAGTTCTACAGAACTCTACCTTGGTGACCCCGTATGTCGATGAACACAAGAACAGTCTGCGCTCCAAACACCCGGAGCAGTGCGACGACTGGATTACATGTGAATACATCAGGACTTTCAGTAGTTGGTTGGAAACACGTCTCAGAGGTGAAAACACTGTTTGTGATGAGCTGTACTTCTTGTCCAGGGGACCATCTTCGACTGTTACGATTTGGGAAGGATACGAGATAAATGGGAATACATTTTACACGATTGACCAAGATCAAAAGAGCACCAACCAAAACAGCGGTGTCCGCTTTGATGCAACAACCAAGAGGGGAAAGGACACATATTATGGTTACATAGTGGACATATGGGAACTTGACTGCGGACATGATTTTAAGTCCCTTTGTTTAAGTGCAAATGGGTCAATCTGTCAGGACGCGGGGTACAGGTAGACCCACAGTACAGAATGACAATAGTGGATCTGAAAAATCTTGGGTACACTAACGAACCGTTCGTCCTAGCCAATGATGTGGCACAGGTTATCTATGTGAAGGACATGTCTACCAGACCGAGAAAAAGAAAAGATAAGGAATCGAATATATCATACGATCAACCAAAGCGCCACATAGTTCTTTCAGGAAAAAGGGACATCGTGGGAGTGGAGGGAAAGACAGACATGTCTGAAGATTATGAAAAGTTTCATGAAATTCCTCCCTTCAAAGTCAAGGCTGACCCCAGCATCCTGATAAACGATGAAGATTATCCATGGTTACGGTGCAATAAGCAAATGACACAAGCGAAGAAAAAGTGAAGACTTTCTCCCGCTACTATTATGATGATACCATGCCAACTTTGTAACAGACGAGTATGATACCATTGTCTGTTTTGTACATGCGCATGCTATGTGGGTGAATTTATGATACCATGCCAACTTTCAACTTTTTCAGAGTTCATTTAAAATGCTTTAATATCTAATGGTTCGGCCCTCATAATACCATTAATCCCGTTTCGCTCTTTGTCAACTATGTTCTCACCAAGAACACTCTCAACAGAAAGTTTATAATTTTTCTAAAACTAATGGCACTAACAGAAAGTTTATAATTTTGCTGACCTAAAAGCAAAAAGAATTAAAAAATAAAGAAAAAAACAAAAGAAAATAAATAATGCAGAAAACAAAACAAAAAAACTGGAAACAAAATAAAAATAGCAACAATAAGTATTTTATTGTAAGTAGAAACAAAACAAAATAAATAAAGCAAGAAAGAAAACAAAAAAACAAAAAAAGTGTTTTCAAATTTGAAAACTAATGGCACTAACAGAAAGTTTACAATTTTTCTAAAACTAAAAGCAAAAAGAACTAAAAAATAAAGCAAAAAACAAAAGAAAATAAATAATGCAAAAAAGAAAACAAAAAGACTGGAAAAAAAACTAAAAAAACTGCCACCTATTGGGCCACCATAGCCTCAATACGACTAGAAACCCAACCTGGGCCAGGATTCAGGCCCGCAGAAGGCCCAATAGGCCCATAGCAGCAAAGTGTGAGATTAGGCCCGAAAGCCTGCACTTGAGAGGAGCTCGAGCGGGTGGGCGCAACAGCGCTTATAAACCCCTCTCGAGCCCTCTCAACTACCGAGGTGGGACTAAACTTTGGCCGCGACCCGGGCAGCACAGGGGCCTTTGGTCCCGGTTGGTGGCACCAACCGGGATGAAAGCACCAACCGGTACCAATGCCCCACCTCTAGTCCCGGTTGGTGCCACCAACCGGGACCAAAGGCCGCCGCTTCCCGCCCTTTGTGCTGCCGAAAACTGGCCTTTGGTCCCGGTTGGTGGCACCGACCGGGACTAAATGGGGCATTGGTCCTGGTTCGTGCTACGAACCGGGACCAATGGCTTTGCTATATAAGCAAAGACTTGCGAAAAATTCTCAGTTTTCATCGCCAGTTGCCCCCATCCACCGACGACGCCGAGCTCATCGACGCCGTCAGGCTGCTCCACCTCGCCGTCGCCGCCGCCGCCGCCAAGGCCGTCACCTCCCCGAGCCCGCGCAGTCCTCGTCGCCGGCCTCCCCGAGCCCGCGCCATCCTCGTCGCCGGCCTCCTCGAGCCTGCGTCGTCCTCGTCGCCGGCCTCCCCGAGCCCGCCGTCCTCGTCCCCGTCGCCGCGTGCCTCCCCGAGCCCACCCTCCTCGTCCCTGTCACCGTGTGCCGCCCGAGACGGCCGTCCCCGTCACCGCGTGCCACCCCGAGCCCCTGCCCCATCCCGCCCCCGCGCGCCGGCGCCCTCGCCGCCCCCACCGTCGCCATCGTCATCGCTAGCCGCCCCTGCTGTGAGCCACCGCGCCGCCCCGGCTCTGTTTTTTTCATTTTTATTAGTTTAATTTTTTGTTCATATATATACATAATGTATATGTGTATGTATGTGGCTATGTGTACGTAGATGTTCAAAATGTATAAAAAAATTGTTCAGAGCATGTTTTTGTTCATGCATATATGTATTTTTTGTTCATATGTGTATTAATGTTTTCATATATGCAAAAGATAGATTTTTAGAAAACTTAGGATTTTTTTCTGTTCATAGATTTTTTTGGTGATATTAATTATTGTAGAATATGCAAATGTTTGTATATTCATATGAACAATGCATTAGGCAAAACCTTTGTTTTTTCGAAATTTTCTATTTCAACATTTTTTTTAAAACAAGCAATACTAAAAGAATGAGAGGAAAAAGGAAAATAAGAAGAGGAAGAAGGGAGAAGAAGAGGAGAGGAAGAAGAGGAGAAATAAATAAGAAGAGGAAAATAGAAGAAAAAGAAGAGGAGAAGAAGAAAGGAATAGAGGAAAAGATTCCTTCCTTCTTCTCTTTTTTTCTTCTTTTTTTTCTTCTTCTTCCTTCTTCCTCTTTTCTTCCTTTTCCTTATTTTCCTTTCTCGAGGGAGAAGAAGAAAAAGAAGAGGAGAAGAAGAAGAAAGGAATAGAGGAGAAAGAAGAAACTTCAACACGAGGAGGGGGGGGGGGTACCGATACCCCCTCCCCGATAACATTATTTTCCCATGTATATGTATGTCGCGTCGTTGTCGATATAACCCCCTCGAGATAACTTCCACATGAGGGGCGGTCGATATATATACCCCCTCTCGACCGTGATAACTTATACCACGGCAGCACCCCCTCGGCCCTCTCGCTTGACCAAAACTATCGAGGACACCCAAACCCTAGAGAGAAAACGATGTTGGTCTCCTACCCCCTCCCACCGCGTCCCTACCCGACAAATCAACTCTCTCGAGGCCACCCAAAATTTACCAAGTTAAAAGAGCGTTGTCGTCGAGGCCACCCCAAACCCTTGAAGCGTTGTGTCGAGGCCACCCCAAACCCTAGAGAAGCAGCGTCGAGGCCACTAACATGATTCCTTATTGTGATTAGCTAGCTAGTTTTACGTTTGCCACTAATATATATCCATCTGTACCATGTTTGAATAATAATTGACATGTTGTAAATATTTGCAGAAACTATGGAGCACTCCCGAGACGAAGCAACAGAAGCGATGTTGGGGGACATAATCGCACAAGGAAGTGATGTCGTTGCGTCATTTCTCAACGACACCGATGGTCAAGAAGGACTGGGTGAAGAAGAGAGCTATGTTCATGATAGCTCCGGCCCATTAATGCCGGTACAAGAAGAGGGCTATGTTCATGATGGCTCCGGTGACCCAATGGAGGTACAAGAAGGAGACCGTGCTGACTGCTCCGGTGACCGAACTGAGTCCGGCCAGG
>NC_041393.1:669436181-669440170 GCF_002162155.2 Triticum dicoccoides
TATAAGTTAAGCCCGTGCTGACTAGTTAATTGATGCATTCGTTGTTTTGGTATATGTACACATATTAATTAACTCTTGTCTTTCTTCCTTTTTCTAGCTCTCCGGATCGAGCACAACTTCGGTAAGGAGACAAGGCCCAAAGAAAAAGTTGAGCTCAGATGAAAGGTTTGAGATCAGAGAAATCGCGCCCGACGGCGAACCGATTGAACCCATCCAGACAAGATCCCGATCAGCGTGGGGTTCTTGTTAGGGACAAGATCCCGATCAGCATCCAGCAATGGTATAAGCCTAAGGAGGAAGACCCTGAGGTGTCTTATGTCAATGATATGCAGAAAGAAGATCTTTGGACTCAGCTGAAGGCAAATTTCACCCTATCGCCAGAGGAGGATCCGGAGAAGCCAGTTAAAGAGCAATTAATCAAGTCTTGTTCTCTTAAGAAGATGGCAACCCTATTCAGGAGGTGGAGGAAAGAGCTGAACAAGTTTGTCGACAAAGAAGAGACACCAGAATTCATCGGCAAATATGAGAAGATCAAAGATCACTGGCCCGCATTTGTGGCCCACAAGACATCGGAAAAGAGTAAGAAGATGTCGGCGACAAACAAGCAAAATGCTGCGAAGAAGTAGTTTCACCATCGCACGGGGTCAGGTGGCTACCTCAAAGCCCGGCCTAAGTGGTGCAAGGCTGAAAATGATCTGCTTGAAAAAGGGATCGAACCAGAGACAATGAACTGGCTAGACCGTTGCCGGACTTGGTTCTTCGGGGCTGGCGAAACCTTGGATCCTGTATCAGGGAAGTGCCATTGGACGGACGCGCAACTGAAAATACCAGTCAAGAGGCTTCATCACTATATCAATGCAGCGCAGCGAGGGGCGTTCGTTCCAGACAGGGAGAAGGACGAGCTCACAATGGCCCTCGGGAATCCTGAGCACCCTAGATGGACATGAGGCACGCCAGGCTCCATTCCGTGGAAGGTTGGTTTTCCGGACGCAGGGGGTTACAAAACCCACGAGAGGAGGAAGAAACTGGAGCAGGGCCAACTGCAGGCGCTGCACGAAAGGGTAATGGGGCTAGAGGAAAGAGAAGAGGAACGAGAAGCAGCAGATTGCAGCAAACGACCTGCCGAAGCTTCCCCCAAAGCTACCCCGCCATCTCAGCGGAGAACCAGCGTGGCTTCCACCGAGCTGCTTCAGCCGGAGCATGTCTTGACGGCTCCTGCCAGCTATCCCGTGGATGCTATCACGGAGTCTCAAAATTGCCACATTATGACGCGATGGATGAATTTGAAGGTCAAGGCGGCTGTTGGCTCTGTTTATCCAATTGAACACGGCGCAACTTTTCACTACTGGCCGATTCCAGAAGGATATGCTAGGGTGATGGTGGATGAAATAACGGAGGGATTTGAGGACCTCCAGCTTGACCATCCTACTGGTGAAGGGGAGACTAGGCTGGGTTCTGCTCTGAAGACTCCATGCCTATGGCGGAAGGAGCTCATCAACCTTCCGAACTGGACGCCTCTGTGTCCTTCTCCTCCTCCGGCGAGTCAGGGCACTCCGCCTCCTCCACCGCCTCCTCCTCCGGCGAGTGACGATCAGGGCACTGGGCCTCCTTCTCCGGCGCGTGGCGGCACTTCGCCTCCTTCTCCGCCTATGCCAGCACGCCCGAGCAGCCAGCAACCTCCTCCTTCTCCGCCTCGCCAGCAAGGGCGGAAGAGACCCGCCACCGCCCCGGCTGCTCTGGCACGTCGTAGTACTTCTCCTCCGCCTCGTAAGCAAGCACGAAATAAGACAGACGCCGTAGCCGCTCCGTCTACTCCGGCGTCTAGCAGCACAACCAGAAGACGGAGGCAATACAGATACGGTCCACCTCTCAAGCCTCTAGAGAAGTTACCGTACGAGAGGACCGAGGAGGAAAACGCGACGATCGTGCGGACCCACGTGAAGGAGTTCTTTGAAGGGGTGAAAGCAATGAGACATCCACCTCCGGAGGAGAAGGTAGATCCGGTGAAAGCAAAGCGCACTCTCGATGCCCTTAGGAAACCGGTAAAGTCTCCGGCGAGAACAAACTATGAGCGTATTACTGAACAGACATATCTCCAAGCGGAGCGGTCGGGAAGTACTATCAGACATCAAAGGTCAAGAGAACGAGCAGCTGCGAAAAAATTTGACCAGCTCGGCGAACAAGCAAACCAATCGTGGCCCCCGCTCAATGTGTCTAGCGGCAACATCATCGCTAATGCTCCGGGGATGGTGGCCGGTTATGGCAATCTACAAGATTACTTGCCTGACAATCAACTTCCTAATTTCATGGAGGTGGACGAACACAGATACGAGTACGGGAAGCCTCTCGTCAAAGATGAAAATCTCTAACAACGATGATGCGAAGATTCCATAATTGGTACATGAAAACCTGCAGAGAGTCTGGGGGGACGAATAGTTTGTATCTGAACATTAAAGAGGAGCACGACCTCGTTGGAACTGATCTGTTGTGTGTTCCATTTGAGGAGTTCTTCGCGTTCTTCAATCAAAAGGCCCTCGATAAATTAACGGTCTTTTGCTACTGCCTGTAAGTACTATTTCTGTCATTAAGTCTCTATATATAGCTTGACTCTTTCATTGCATGTATTTAAAATTAATTATCCGCAAAATATTATGCAAATTGAAGATCGTCGAGTGTAGAAAACAAGAAATTTATGATATTGGGTCCATTAACACAAATATCATAGATGAATTTCTGGTTAAAAAGCACGCCGAAGAGGGCGAGGCCAACTTGCTACAATCATTGATCAAAAATCAAAACAAAGATACCATACTCTTTCCTTACAACTTCAAGTGAGTGTTACTGTCGTGTGCATATTCCGTTTCCCTTATTACTCGAGTGAGGTTATAGTAATGTAATTGATGAGTTATGCATGCGTGCGCAGTTTCCACTATGTTCTTCTGGAGATTAAGCTTGAGCGGGGACTAGTAACCGTCTTAGACTCGAGACGAAAAGATAACGAAACCTATGCGGACATGACTAAATTGCTCAACAAGTAAGTTCAATCGATCATTATCGCACCATATCGGCAACTTTTTGTTCATTTCCTGATATCTCAAGTAATAATAATTATTTTTTGTCTTGCAGGGTTTGGAAACAGTTCACCGCATAGGCTCCGGGACTGCCGAAGGAGCTGCGATATACATACCCGAAAGTAAGTACTACTGGCTAGCTAGTTGCGTGCATCTCCTGTTTATTCTATAGCTATACTTTCATAAATGCCATTTATAATGCTTTATTATCAGTTTGATTGACCTCTATTTCTCGTAAAGTGCTTGTGGCAGGAACAAGGGAATGATTTCTATGGATACTACGTATGCGAGTTCATCTACAACGCGACTTTGAGAAATAAGCGGGGCCACTCTAAAAGACAATATGAAGTGTGTAAGCAATAATATTCACAATTTTATTTTATTACACCATCATTTCTGTTGAGTTTCATTCATATATATGTATTAATTAACCCCCTTCTTGAAATTAGACGTGGCAGATGCGGAATGAACTCCTAGAACCAGATCGCATGAAAGCAATTCAAGAGGAATTGGCGGGATTCTTTCTTGACCATGTCATCAATAAAGCCGGAGAATACCATGTGGAAGTTGATTTCAATTGCTAGGGTATTGTAATTTAGAGATCTTACATATTGTATATGTATGTAACTAGTAGCGTCAGATAGATAATACGAAAACTTGTTGTTCGACCAATCTGTCGGAGAAGGAGAGGTCGATCGATCACTTCTCTCGGTATGCATGACGAACTTCTGTACTTAATGGTTCCCTTCATTTTCTTACTAGCTAGCGTGTCGAGGGCCTCTCGATGTATAGTACGTAGCGTCGACCAAGCACGGACATAAGAGAGGACACTTCTCTCTATTAATTAGCTAGCTAACACAATATATAAAACACCTAAATTAACCCCCCAAAACCCCCAACCCCCCCCCCCCTTTAAAA
>NC_041393.1:669440528-669509600 GCF_002162155.2 Triticum dicoccoides
TTAAAAAAAAACAAAAACCCTAGCCACTGGAATGCTGACGCGTGGATGCCTTTTTGTCCCGGTTCGTGTTAGAACTGGGACTAAAGGGGGGAGGTATTAGTAACGACCCATTAGTCCCACTTCATGAACCGGGACTAAAGGCCCTTACGAACCGGGACAAATGCCCCCTTTTCTACTAGTGAGCGATCGACATATTGGTAGCATCAAGCTACAACTACTCACGGCCAAGAAAATGATCGTCCTGCTCAACGCGGTGCAAGAGTATCGATAGTTCTCCCTCATCGAGAATGACCCATGCAAAGAGTAAAAGCTTAATTTGTTGGGTTTGGCATCCCTCAAGCATACCATCGTCCGCCAGCAGTCCCACGAGGAACAAATGTTGGCCATGCAAGATGCAAACACACGCTACTTCCACAAACCATGCGTGTCATTGCCACCAAAAAAACCACGTGGTCGCTATTGTTTAGGACGGTGTTCTCACCTTGACCCACGAGGATAGGGAGAAGGTGTTGGTAGACTACTTGACAATCACGGGTTGCACCGTCACTGGTACATGTCGGTGTTATACAAACGGTTTTTAACCCCTTTCCGCGACGGTATTCGGCCGTCATCAAGTGAGTGTGGGCGATATGGGGGTCTTTCCCACACGACCCATAAACCGTCGGGGATATGCCCTCCTGGCACACACGCTCGGCAAAATGAGGTTGCGTGGGACCGGCGAGCGAGAAAATACAGTTATACATACAGTAGTGCTCAAAAAATATAATTATACAGACGAAATCATTTCCGGTCGTAAGTACATCCGACACAGTCAGTCCCCGCTAAACATTTCCGTTCGTATATACATCCAACACAGTCGCTGCAAGGAAAATGTTTTCGTTCGTAGGTACATCACACACAAGTTTCCCCTTTGTGATGGCCTTCCCATCACACACTATATTAATAATTTTATTGTTTACGTTATTGAATGCATCACACACGGTGCATAGAAGAAACTGTGTGGCAAAGGCTATCCATCACAAACAACTTTTATGCGGTAAACATTTGCGCAAAGTGGCCTAACGCAAACAGTTTTGAAGAGAATGTCGTGTGTGATTCCTCATCGATCCAACATGGTTTATTCCTAGAAACTGTGTGCGTTGCCTTAGGTCATCGCCCACGGTATTTTCTCAATAACCGTTTGCAATAGCAAAAACTAATTAGCAGGGTAATTGCCCGATTATTAATAATCCATTTATTAATCTAATTGACATTCATATTAAACACATAATATATGTCACTCTCATATTAAGGAAGCAGGATTTCATAATTGAAATACATCAGAGTACAACATGATATAGCTTCAGCACTCAGCTACCCCATTACACAACTACACCAGCACCAAGTTTCACATACAACATCTAGAACCTTTTGAAATTAGCATCATAGACGGTACATAGACAGATGCATCTCATCAGGAAAACTCCTGAAGCGGAAGGCGAATATTGAGCCTTCATTGATGTTGATGGTCTTTGCAACTTTAGGCCAGTGCCTGTGGATGATTGACCGTCCATCCTTCGTCCTCTTCAGGAACACTTCAATATTGAACCGTGGGTGTTGTATGAATACCTTTCTCGCCTCCTGACCATACATGTGGTTTGAGAGGTAATCATCAGTGAACTGTTTTGGAAAGGCCTGAAAACAAGGATGTACATAAATATCTTCTCTATAGTGGAAATGGAGCAAAGGAATAAAAAAGACAAGGTATAATAGTATACAATAACAGAATGCAGCCACAACAATTGAACATCGCATTGCAGAATTGAACCAAGTAGTTAACTAAACACCACAACAAATGAACCAACCGTTAACCGAGCACCACATTGCACAATATAACATACTCCTAATAGAAGGTCAGACAGTTAACAAAACCAAGCTTGCTTAACAACTTGGAAATATAGCAATTGTATTTGTTTCTCATGTATTTAGTACAACCAAATTCGATTTATTTCTCACATGGTATACAATAACAGAATGCACACACAACAATTGAACACCGCATTGCAGAATTGAACCAAACAGTTAACTAAAGATCACAACAAATGAACCAAACGTTAACTGAGCACCACATTGCACAATATAACATACTCCTAATAGAAGATCAGACAGTTAACCAAACCAAGCATGCTTAACAACTTGAAAAATTGCACCCTAAAGAATTAAACATCACATTTGCAGAATTGAACCAAACAGTTAACTGAACACCATATTGCACGACATATAGAACATATACACTAGAGCAGAAGATTGCATGGTAAAAGTAGATACCACAATTCACTAGAATTTGTTAAGGAAAGGCAGTAGCTAGCAAACTGAACATGGGTCCTTATAGTGAGCTAATAAGACAAGCTACTCATTGTCGGAGATATCGATGACGATTGGCTCCTTGGACATGGAAGAGGGCGAGGCCTCCGCATCGTGGGTGCCCTCATTGTAGTGGTGAGTTGCCTGAGCCGCTCCGGGCACCAACCTGCTGGTTCTCGTGATGAGGTAAGCACATGCACGCTGAGAAAACAACTCGTAGTCTTCGTCGAAGGCACCGACGGTGGCCTCGAGAAAACGCCACGAAGTATTGTTTAAAGCAGCCAAATGCACCGCGGTGTCGGTGCACGAGGCCTCGACAGTGGCCTCGATGGTGAGGTGCTCCCCCAAGATCTGGGGGTCGGCACAAATGGTAGCCATCGTGACCTCATCCGTGCATGCGGCTGCGATTTGCTTCTCGTTGCCAAATGCTCCTTGAGATCCTGGCTATACTGCATGCTCAATGGCAGTGGACGAGGCTTATTTTGTGGAGTGGTCGGTGGTTTGGGTGGAAGGTGTCGCACTCGCGCCGGCGGTCGGGGCATGTGGGATGTGGAAGGAGGAGGAGGATGGGGTTCGGGTGTGGATTACCTTCCTGGATAGGCGAGGCCGAGCAGCGTGAAGGAGGGTCGCTGGCGAGGAGGCGGCGCTGCAAGCAAGGATTGAAGGTTGCAACTTGGAAAGGAAGGCAGAAACGGGGGAGATGTGGATTTTTGTAAGGGTGTGAAGGGGCGGGGAGGTAGATATTTCTGCGGAAGCTGAAAATTTGGAATCGCTTTAGCGAAAAAAACTGGTGTGCAAAGTGTCATCAGACACGGTCCCTTATTCAGAGCGGGCTGTGAACTGTAGCCGACGAACCTTCTTGAGTAAGACATAGGCGTACTATAAACCGACGGTGCTCCCGGATATTTTGTACTACATCTCACACGGTTGGTGATAATAAACTGTGCGCGATCTACTTGATTTTTATCTTGATTAGAATTACATAATGGGGTCACAGCTGCAAAGGATGGTTCGTTTGGACATTTTTATATGGTAACTTGGTTTTCTAGGCATTTCAGGTGCACAATTCAAAATTAAACCACAAGCACATGCTACGGTGCACAAAAATGGGTTGTAAAATGATATATATGTCCATGGGTTGAAGCTTACGTCCCATTCAAGAAATGGGGATGAATTTCAAACACCACGGCACCGTGGCTCTCCGGCAAACGTTGAGGTGCTTGCTTTTATAATTCAAGTAAATCCAAAAGTCGTCCGAAATTCATGAAACTTGGCATGCTGTCATGGAGCGGCATCAACATGCTGTGGTAATTTTTTTGTCACATTTGGGGCAGGTTTGGGGATATGCTTCTCACAAACCAGAGCTCCTCACAACAAGCCCGATGTTTTCGGTAGGGAACGTTTCACCTTCCTGGACGAAACAATATGCCTTGCCTCTTCTCGATTTCATTTTTTTCCTAGTGTCAACATAGACCAACAGGGGTGTTGTGTCAATTTTTGGGATTTTTGGGGGTTCCGCTTGGATATTTTTATACATTAACTGAGTGTTCTATGCATTCATGTGCATAATTCAAATATGAACTACATGCACATGCTCTAATGCATATAAATTGGTTGAAAATTCAAATATGTGTCCTTGGTTGCATGCTTAATTAGGTCCCATGCAAGAAATGGGAATGAATGTCAAACACCCTGCCACTGTCACTCGGCCGCAAACATTGAGATACCTGGTTTTTAAATTCTAGTAAATACAAAACTCGTCTGAAATTCATGAAACTTGGCATGCTATCATGGAGCAGCATCAACATGTCGTGGTAAATTTTTTGTCCCATTTGGGGCAGGTTTGGGGATATGCTTCTCACAAACCATAGCTTCTCACAACAAGCCCGATGCTTTCGGTAGGAAACGTCCCACCTTTGGGGATAAAACAATATCCATTGTCTCTTATTGCTTTGAGAAAATTTCTCATGTCAACATAGCATAACAGGAGTGTTGTGTCAATTTTTTGGGATCTTTCGGTGTTCGTTTGGACATTTTTATGCATTACTTGACTTTTTCAATTCATTTATGTGCATAATTCAAATTTGAACTACATGTACATGCTGTAGTGCATATAAATTGGTTGAAAATTCAAATATGTGTCCTTGGTTGCATGCTTAGGTCCCATGCAAGAAATGGGAATGAATGTCAAACACCCTACCACCGGCACTCGGCCGCAAACATTGAGATACCTGGTTTTTAAATTCTAGTAAATGCAAAACTCGTTTGAAATTCATGAAACTTGGCATGCTATCATGGAGAGGCATCAACATGCCATGGTAAAAAATGTTTCCCATTTGGAGGAGGTTTCGGGATACGCTTCTCACAAACCAGAGCTTCTCACAACAAGCTTGACGGTTTCGGTAGGGAACGTCGAACCTATGGTGACAAAACGATATCCATTGCCTCTTATTGCTTTGAAAAAATTTCTCGTGTCAACATAGAACAACAGGAGTGTTGCGCCAATTTTTGGGATTTTTTGGGGTTCATTTGGACATTTAATGCATTAATTGAGTTTTTCAATGCATTTATGTGCATAATTCAAATTTGAACTACATGCACATGCTCTAATGCATATAAATTGGTTGAAAATTCAAATATGTGTCCTTGGTTGCATGCTTTGGTCCCATGCAAGAAATTGGAATGAATGTCAAACACCCTGCCACCGTCACTCGACCGCAAACATTGAGATACCTGGTTTTTTAATTCTAGTAAATCCAAAACTCGTCTAAAATTCATGAAACTTGGAGTGGCATCAACATGCCGTGGTAAATTTTTGGTCCCATTTGGGGCAGGTTTGGGTATATGCTTCTCACAAACCAGAGCTTCTCACAACAAGCATGATAGTTTCGGTAGGGAACGTCCCACCTTTGGGGACGAAACGATATCCATTGCCTCTTATTACTTTCAAAAAAATTCTCGTGTCAGCATAGAACAACAGGAATGCTGTGTCAATTTTTGGGATTTTTCGGGGTTCGTTTGGACATTTTTATGCATTAGTTGAGTTTTTCATTGCATTTATGTGCATAATTAAAATTTTAACCATTCACGTGACGCCACTTGTCTTGGTTTTAATGGCTATAGGTTTTAATGGCTCTTGATCGCAAACCTTTTAGAAAGAACACCCATATGCAAAGTGAGAGTAGGATTTGTGCATCTCTTCAATGCAAACGGTTGTTTTGGATGACCCGTGTGCAACCACTTACAAACAATTTGGTAAGATTTGCATTTGTCATATTGGGTATGCTGCCATTAGTCAAACTGGAAAGATTGACATTTGTTGATCTAGTAACATTGCCATTTGTCAACCTTGTAACACTGCGAATTGTCAAAATATGAAGCTAAAAATCACTAGCAGTATCTAATTTTTGCAACCAAAATAAAGTAATTAAGCATAGATGGAGGTGAGGAGGCGTGTTCAGCCAGGCATGCAGCGGGCGGCGCAGTACTATTAGATTTGATAGTGGGAGGCGCAGTTCCTGATACGGCTTTAATGCAGACGAGGGAGAGGGTAGCGATTCCCGAAATGTTGAACGACCAATAATGCATCCTCCTTCAATTTGCATCATGAATGCATGAGGGAAGTAATGGGAGGAGGACCGGGGAAAGAGGTAGCATGATGTGAATGCAACGCAGTTTGCACTCATATAAAGGCGCCCCTCCATTCCAATGCATCTACCACATCGTACGCACCTAAGCATTTGCCTAAGCACCTACACTAAGCGCAAAAGTGCTCACTCCAGACCCATGGCGGCGATGCGCGAGAGCGGCTAGCGGCTGTGACAGACGGTCCACGATGCCGGCCTGCGACATGGCACCAAGGATCGTCTGCAGACGGTGTTGGCGACTAGCTGGTGGATGGCTGCCATCGATGCTAGCTATTACTCTCAGTTGGACCAGATGATCGTTGCCACCACCAACAAGTTCACCGTCATCAAGAAGCTTGTGGACGACATCGCCGTACTCCTCCAGCCCGCGCGCCCGGGCTCCTCATTGCTTACCACCCTAATCGGCCTCCATGGTCGGAACCTCTCTGAAGCACTAGTGGCCCTGCGACTGCCCGCCGACGCCACGAAGAATGTCCACCTGGAGGTCGCGCTCGCCGCGAGGCGCCTCGCCATGCCAGAATTCGTCGACCTACACATCCACGTTTATGAGCAAATCATGTACATAGGTATCTACAAGGCCAGTGAGGACGCTACAACGTTGGCCTTCTTCAACCGGCTGGAAGCCTTGGATGCCTTTGCTGAGAAGCACCTTGACCTCGCCACAAAAGGCGCTACTCCTTAGCCGTCGGTCGGTGGCCCGGCGCACTGAGTTGAGGAGGAGGAGGTCGTATGTTAATTGATGCATCTTTCTTCTAGCCTCCTTAATTCTTATTGTGCTATTGCATTCTCGTTCCAGTCAATACAGACATGTGTGATCCCTTTGCTTAATTATATGCATCACTGTAACTAGTACTCCATCCGTCTATTTATAATTTGTGCTGCCAGTGTTTGGGGCCAGCGCACGACACAATAAGCGCACCCACGATGACACATACAGTGGTTCCAATGGCTATTTGTCAAAATATGCAGCTAAAAATCACTAGCACTATCTAATGTTTGCTACTAAAATTCAGTAGTTAAGCACAGATTTCATTCATAGATTAAGCAGTCATGCTTAATTTACACAAACAATTCAACCGTTAGGCGCCGCGGCGCCCTCTGCTCGCGTCTGTCAGCGTGCTCGGGTTGTGGACAACTTTTCCTTGCGTGTTCAACTGCAATATGCATATATATGGTTACTCGCTGCAGAGGCAACCGCGGAGCGCTCTGCCCGCGTCCCTCCGCACGCGCTCTGCTAGCGGTTGGGCCTGCACACGATCACGTCGGGGGCCCCATATGCATGCGGTTGCCCCGCGCGTGTTGCCACGCGATGCAGTTAAGTGCGACACGATGGAGTTACGCGCTGCAAACTAGAAACGCCATCAGGACATGCCTTCCGGCCTCCCCTTTAATTCCCGCGACCATTATAACCTTAGTCTCTTCAACCTTTCGATCGTGCTCCACAACACAACATGCACACCCACGACGACACATAGAGAGAGGATGTCTAGCGGCGCTCGAATGGAGTTCGGCGAGCATAAAGTGCAGACCCATGGGAGGGAGACGGATCTCCCAGTGGTGTACACCATCGACCCGGTCGTGTTACACCAACACCGTTGAGCAGTTGCTTGCTGGAGACAAGTACAAGGTGGTCGGCATCGACCTTTAGTACACCGCCGGTTGTCCTGGCATAGATCAGAAGGTTGCCATCACCCAGTTGTGCGTGCGCCATCATGTCCTCATCTACTACTGCATGGCCAGAGAGCCTTGCGATTGTTTCAATAGGTTTGTCAACAACACCGGCTACAAGTTCGCCACGGTGGAAACCACCGATGATCTAAAAGCGCTCAGTGTTCCGGGCTCAGCCTGCAAGAACCTTGTCGAAATCCGTGACCACTACAGGGTCTGGGGCAGCACGAAGGACTCCCTGGTCGAACTCGCCTCGTCCATCATCGACCCCTACTACAAAAAGATGAAGCGGGATGCCAGAGAACAAATCCCGTATCCTGGCGCAGGGCCTGGATGCGGCGACTGGATGAACCTCACCTCAGGTTCGCGGCCAAGAGCGTGTACACATGCTATGAGATGCACAGGAGGATCGTTGACATGAGGAAGTGCCTCGTTACCCAAATCGACAACCCCGGATTGAGCCACAAGCAGAGCAAGCGTCACAAGAAGTAGATGATGATCAGATGATCGTTTATGCTAGTTAATCATGCATGTAATATATAGTTTACTTTATTGGTGTGTGGAAGTGTCATGTGTGTAGTAGCCACCTATGAAATTATGCACGTAATAGTTTACTTTGGTGTGTGCAAATGCCATGGTTGTAGTAGCCACCTATGTAATTGGATGTTAATCATGCAGGTAATATATATGTTGTTGTTCTGTATGCAATCCCATCGCACAACGCACACGTCTTATTAGCAGCAATCGTATGTGTTATTATCGGTCTTCGCACACATTTCTGATTACACACCTATTTGCCGCATATCACACACATCTTGTTATATTGAACCGTTTATGTTCTCTTGTCTCAACACAAACAGTTCATCTGCGTGAACCGCATGTCGTATATCGCACACACCTTGATTTAGCTGACCGTTTCTTTTGTGTTGCCTAATCACAAACAGTTCATCCTAGTGAACCGTATGCTGTTTATCGCACACAACTTCATCTGGCTGCCCGTTTCTTTTGTTGTTCCTCATTGCAAACGGTTAATTGCACTGAACCGTATGCCTTACATCACACATGGAACTAAAATCTGAACCTTATTTGATGCATCGGTCATCATAAACGTTTTGCACCTTTTTTGATGGGTTCTTTACACCACCGTTTGCGATTAATGCATCGCTCACAGTTTCATCAAAAGGTCTCTGATCGTAGTGTCGCGTTAGCAGCATCCTGCAGTAGTGCGTCCCTGGCCCGACAGTTTTACAAGCTCAATTGGAAGATCATCAAACATGAGATTTTTGCCACCGTCCACCAGCTCTATAATCTTAGCCTCGCTTATCTCAACAGCGCCCTTACCTTCATTTTACTAAAGAGGGAAATTGAAAGTGCGTTATATCAACTAGAGGGGGGTGAATAGGCGATTTTTACAAATTGTCACTGATGAAATACTACTTGGGGAATTTGCTAAGTGACTAAATACAAGCAGCGGATAAAGTACTCGGGTGCATGCATAACAAAGTCGTAGCATAGTCATCGTGATGAAACGGAACATACACCGAGCACAAGTAGAGTGTAAACAGGATAAGCAGGCGGAAGACAAGGTGACTGAAGAAATAGGATTGAGGAAATTGAGAATGTCTTCAGTCAAAGTCTTCCAATAGTAACGATGCAGTACAACAGTAAGTACGTGAGGAAATGAAAGGGTTGAGGAAATAGAACCAGTAGCTTGGTGATGATAGTGATTTGGTAGACCAGTTCCAACTGTTGTGACAGTTGTAGGTCTGGTTGGAGCAGCAAGGACACACAGTCCCAGGACACACAGTCCATCCCGTATTCTCCTAGAGCTAAGGTCACATAGACCTCGCCCAATCACTCATGGTAAGTCTTCAAGGTGATTTCCAAACCCTCATAGACTCGGTCACTCGGCGATCCACAATTCCTCTTGGATGATCTAGACCATGACGCCTAACCATTTGGAAGATGCACAATCTGCAAAGGCAACAAGTGTCGGTTCCAGACAGGAACAATTTCTTCAGTGATGCTCAATCACTGGGTTTTAGGTGTTGGGTTTTGGGTTTTTACTCACTGATGATTTTCTCTCTAAGTCCTTAGAGGATAAGACATAAATGTCAATTTCTCTCGGAGCAGCCAACCAGCTAGTGGTTGAAGGGGGCGACTATTTATAGCCAGGAAGCAGCCCGACATGATAATACATAAATGACCTTAATGATATGACGTTATGTGGATAGGATATTTGGGACAACTGGCACAAAGCACAACAACGGTCGGAAGTTCGAACTATGAAATTCCTCAGGGCTATCATGTTCCTCACTTGTAGGCAATCCGCACTGGCGAATTCCTAACTCCTCAGTCATAACAAATTCCTTAGAGAACAAAAGATCTTCGTCTCTTTCATTGAAGAAATTGACTGAATTGTATGAGATTTCCGAAGGCTTCACTCAAAGGATTGGGTATTGGTATAGGCTTAGAGATGAGCATTGCTTGGAAACTTTTCCTTAGTTTTACCTCGACCCCCTTTCATAGTACGGTGTTTCCTATGACTCAATAAAGGAAAATGAAACTATGAAAACAAAATCTTCACACTTCATAGTCCTCGCATAATATCAATATCTTCAAGGTCACACCAATTTATTCATTTTCAAAGTCAACAAGAAAACCAAAAATCTTCATCTGAAGACATTCATTTTTAGGGGTCAACATTCATCGGATTTATCATACTCCTCAAAGACTTTTATGACCTGTGTACACTCACAAACTTATTAGTCCCTTAACCTATAAGTCTTCAATACACTAAAATCACTAAGGGGCACTAGATGCACTTACATCTCCCCCTTTTTGGTGATTGATGACAAATAGGTTAAGTTTTCAATGGGGATAAACATATGAAGTGAGAATACTGAATTTGTGGAATTTGATTACAAGATGTTGAAGAACTCCCCCTGAAGATGTGCATATTTGAGGAATTCGGTTAGGACTGCAAATGCACATGTTAGGATAAAATTATGGAGATCTCCCCCTATATCTTGTAATCCATACACGCATTTAACATATAGTATGAAGAATTTGAAATGCATGATGGAAAATAGTGTCTGACATAATTAAGCATGTGTGCATTAAGGTACTTGAGGAAATAAGCATGCAGAATGCAGTTCAAAAGTATTAGACCACCATCGGACTTAAGTTTACAACTCAACCAACAAGCACTTATGAAGAGCGAGAGTTGTAAGTTAAACAAAAACAACTCATACATAGAGACCCGCTTGAAGACTAAATCAGACTTCTCCCCCTTTATCATCAAATGACCAAAAGTGACAAAACTGTGGACTAACGGCCCTGACGAATATCATCTTGAGGTTGGTGGAGGAGCACCGGCGTTGGTGTTGGGGTCGTTTATTGATGTAGGGCCTGCCGCAGTGTCGTCGAGATCCTCAGCCTCATCCGCCTCACGCGATGAAGATTATATATGAATTGGTAACCAGCCGAGGAACTTTGACCTTCTTGAATTTCTTCGAAGGAGGGTGAGACCAGTCAAAGTTCTCCTTAAAGCCCATCTGCTTGAGGTCTTCATCACTGTAAAGATGTGAAAGTATGGCCCAAGTGTGATCGAAGATTTCATGCACATAATAGTGATTCTTCTTCACAGTATTCTGCGTGATTGTCATGTTCTGAAGAATTGAGCCAAATTGATGCTTGACCCACTTGTGATTGCGATCGACTTTTTGGTGAAGACTTAGAAGAAGCTCACGATTAGTCATCACTCGTGGGGCAGTCACTTGACATTTTTTATTTGTGGCTTTAGCAGCAGAGTCCTGGGAAGCAGAGTCATCATTGGTTGGGTAAGATGCAGCCTTACGGAATTTACCATCCAATGGACGAGTGCCTTCATCAATAACAGTAGATTTTCCTTTTTCATCAACTGAGGGAATAGTCCGCTTGAGGACTCCAATGGGAGGCAGAAAGCTGAGGTAATTCTGAAAGTCAGCCTTGTAAGGAATTGAACACCTAGTTCTAATGAATTTCATTTTCCAAGGAGCATAGGGCTTCAATTCAAATGGTGATAGAGCAGCATTGGTCAAAGTCCTCATGAAGAAATCATGATAGTTGATGGGAATACGATGTATGATGTTGAACAACAGATTCTTCATGATGCCAACAACCTCTTCTTCTTCAGAGTTGTGGCATTTAATCGAACTAAGGGTTTTGGTCAAGGTGCGGTAGATGGTCCTTGGCACGTATAGCAAATCCTTCACAAGGAAGGTGGTTCTTGGAGCTTGGCCTTGACACAAAGGCTTCATCAGCACTTGCATGAGATGATTTTGAAGTTCAGATTCCTCACATATGAGTCGTGCACCTTCTGTAGGGGGGGCTGACTGGGATGGCATGAAGTAATTCAGAGGCCGGAGCTTTATACTGAGTATTTTCAGTCATCCAATCCAGAACCCATGAATTGACATCAGTGACATTTTCATAGAGGTGCACAGTTGCATAGAACTGAAGAATTAGCTCTTCATTCCAATCGCAGATATCAATACAGAAACTGAGGAGTCCAGCTTCATGAAGAACATTCAGCACTGGTTGAAAGCATGGAATGGACTCCATATCCACATGAGGAATCTCCCTGTGTTGGAACACATTGTCTTCATCAAATAGAATAGTAGCATAAAAGTTCATCTGGATAGCAGTCCAAAACCTCTTGCGCCTAAGTCTCCCTGAGTCATAAGGATTCATATCAGTGAAGAAATGATGCTCATCAAAGAAATTGTCACTCTTGAATTTGGTCTTCTTTGAGCCAGATGGAGGGTTTTGAGGCTTGGGCTGAACATTTGTAGTTGTAGGCCTCACAATCTCTCCAGACACAACTTTTGGTGCAGAAGATTGAGGAATTGAAGCGGCAGTCTGAGTCTGCATTTCTTCAACTGTTACAACTAGAAATTTCTTCAGGAATGGATTGGAGTGGGGTTTCTTGATCTTCAGATCCAATAAATACTTCTTTAGTTTGTGTAGGAGACTGAGGAATTTGGTGAAGAGGTGTGGCGATTGGTGAATTGGGGTGAACATTTTCCCAATGATCATCATTCAACACAGGAGTTGTAGAGCCAATGTCCACATCTTCATCAATTTCTTCAACGCCCGCCTCTTATGCAGTGAACTAAGGTACAAGCGATGATACCAGTGGTGCGAAAATAACATCTTCCACAACAATTTCTTCATCCAAATGCTCTGAAGAAGCAGCAGAAGGAATTTCTTCATCTTTCTCATCAGCAGGGATGACATATTCTTCACCAAACGGAATAATCTCCTTTGATGGCACAACCGAGATGGGAACAACATCAATTGGTTCAGTGAAGGAGCTCGTCAAAGTCCCCACTTTCTTGGGAGCTGAGAAATCAGCAAAGGCTGATGCTTTCCTTTTATTTGCGGCTTCCTTCTACGCATCCTTTGTTTTGTTCACTTCTAATGCAGAAGGAAATGTTGTTGTCTTCACCTTTGAAATTTTTGCAGTTGCCCTGACATTTTCAGTTTCTTCAGGCGCAACAGTGGTGGTTGCCCGGGCATTCTCTTCAGCTACTAGAATTTCTTCAGCAGCCCTTGTAGCTTCTTCAACAGCCTGAGTTTCATCAGCTTCACTTCCATTTTCATCAGATGGCTGAGCATATGCTTCAGCCTGAGTAATTTATTGTTGCGATGAAGCTGCAACATTCGAGTTGTGGTCCCTAATGGTCTTGTTGGCAACGTTGACAAATCTGACTGGCTCCAAACCAATCCGCATGGTATCGGTAAATTCATCACTAAGGCCTTTGATCTCCTTTTGCATATTGACAAGTTCTTCAGGAGACATATTCAAAACGTTGTTCTTCAAAAAGCGTTCTTTCTAGTATTGGTCCTTCTTGACTCGCCTAGCCTTCTCAAACTTCCATTTCTCTTTGCCTATGAACGCATTGAGCATGTGACTTTGACCAGGATTCGGATCTAGGTTAGGGAGTGGAGTGTTGGGATCCTTGCACCATAGGTCAATGTAGTCCAGGATCTTCTTTGGATCCAGCATAAGAGGCACAGTCTACCTTTGGCTCTAGCAACCCTTTCTTGTCCGTCCCTGATGATTTCAGCAAGTTCTTCATCATCATCAGAAGGGACTTGGAATGCAACTTGCTTCTTGTGAGGACTTGGCCTCATTCCACTTCTAGTAGTAGACTTCTTCAGAATTGTAGGACCACTTGAGGATTGTGGTTGGGCTGAGGAACTAGCAGACGCTCCTAATGCAACTGAAAAACCAGCAGTCCACTGACACGTTGCAAGTGTTGGGGAACGTAGCAGAAATTCAAAATTTTCCTACGAGTCACCAAGATCTATCTATGGAGAGACTAGTAGCGAGGGGAAGGAGAGTACATCTACATACCCTTGTAGATTGCTAAGCGGAAGCATTCAAGAGAACGGGGTTGAAGGAGTCGTACTCATCGTGATCCAAATCACCGGAGATCCTAGTGCCGAACGGACGGCACCTCCGCGTTCAACACACGTACATCCTGGTGACGTCTCCCATGCCTTGATCCAGCAAGGAGAGAGGGAGAGGTTGAGGAATACTCCATCCAACAGCAGCACGACGGCGTGGTGGTGGTGGAGGAGCGTGGCAATCCTGCAGGGCTTCGCCAAGCACCGCGGGAGAGGTGGAGGACTTGGGAGAGGGGGAGGGCTGCGCCAGAACTTTGTGTGAAGCTCCCATGTGCCTCCCCACTATATATAGGGGTGGAGGGGCTGGTTTCTTGCCCTCCAAGTCCATTGGGGCGTTGGCAAAGGTGGGAGGAAAGAAATCCCATCATTTCCTTCCCCACCGATTGTTATCCCCCCTTTTTAGGGATCTTGATCTTATCCCTTCGGGATATGATCTTATTCCTTCTAAGGGGGGATCTTGGTGCGCCTTGACCAGGGGTGTGGGGCCTTGCCCCTACTACCCACGTTCATGTGGGTCCCCCCATGCAGGTGGTCCCCACTCCGGAACCTTCTAGAACCTTCCCGGTACAATACCGAAAAATCCCGAACATTTTTCGGTGGCCAAAATAGGACTTCCCATATATAAATCTTTACCTCCGGACCATTCCGCAACTCCTCGTGACGTCCGGGATCTCATCCGGGACTCCGAACAACATTCGGTAACCACATACAAACTTCCTTTATAACCCTAGCGTCATCGAACCTTAAGTGTGTAGACCCTACGGGTTCGGGAACCATGCAGACATGACCTAGACGTTCTCCGTCCAATAACCAACAGCGGGATCTGGATACCCATGTTGGCTCCCACATGTTCCACGATGATCTCATCGGATGAACCATGATGTCAAGGACTCAATCAATCCCATATTCAATTACCTTTGTTTAGCGGTATAGTACTTGCCCGAGATTCGATCGTCAATATACCGATACCTTGTTCAATCTCGTTATCGGCAAGTCTCTTTACTCGTTCCGTAACACATCATCCCGTGATCAACCCGTTGGTCACATTGTGCACATTATGATGATGTCCTACCGAGTGGGCCCAAAGATACCTCTCCGTTTACACGGAGTGACAAATCCCAGTCTCGATTCGTGCCAACCCAATAGACACTTTCGGAGATACCTGTAGTGCACCTTTATGGCCACCCAGTTACGTTTTGATGTTTGGTACACCCAAAGCATTCCTACGGTATCCGGGAGTTGCACAATCTCATGGTCTAAGGAAATGATACTTGACATTAGAAAAGCTTTAGCATACGAACTACAATCTTTGTGCTAGGCTTACGATTGGGTCTTGTCCATCACATCATTCTCCTAATGATGTGATCCCGTTATCAACGACATCCAGTGTCCATGGTCAGGAAACCGTAACCATCTATTGATCAACGAGCTAGTCAACTAGAGGCTTACTAGGGACATGGTGTTGTCTATGTATCCGCACATGTATCTGAGTTTCCTATCAATACAATTATAGCATGGATAATAAATGATTATCATGAACAAGGAAATATAATAATAACTAATTTATTATTGCCTCTAGGGCATATTTCCAACAGTCTCCCACTTTCAATAGAGTAAATAATCTAGTTCACATCGCCATGTGATTAACACTCACAGGTCACATCGCCATGTGACCAACATCCAAAGCGTTTACTAGTGTCATTAAACTAGTTCACGTCATCATGTGATTAAGACTCAATGAGTTCTAGGGTTTGATCATGTTTTGCTTGTGAGAGAGGTTTTAGTCAACGGGTCTGCAACATTCAGATCCGTATGTACTTTGCAGATCTCTAGGTCATATTGTAAATGCTGCTTCCACGCTCCACTTGGAGCTATTCCAAATGGTTGCTCCACTATACGTATCCGTTTTGCTACTCAGAGTCATTCGGATAGGTGTTAAAGCTTGCATCGACGTAACCCTTTACGCCGAACTCTTTATCACCTCCATAATCGAGAAACATGTCCTTATTACTCCAAGGAAAATTTTGACCGCTATCTGGTGATCCACTCCTTGATCACCTTTGTACCCTCTTGCCAGATATGTAGCAAGGCACACATCAGGTGCGGTACACAGCATAGCATACTGTAGAGCCTACGTCTAAAGCATAGGGGACGACCTTCGTCCTTTCTCTCTTTTCTGCCGTGGTCGAGCTTTAAGTCTTAACTTCGTACCTTACTACTCAGGCAAGAACTCCTTCTTTGACTGATCCATCTTGAACACCTTCAAGATCATGTCAAGGTATGTGCTCATTTGAAAGTACTATTGAGCGGTTTTTGATCTATCCTCATAGGTCTTGATGCTCAATGTTCAAACAACTTAATCCAGGTTTTCTATTGAAAAACACTTTTCAAATAACCCTATATGCTTTCTAGAAATTCTACATCATTTCTGATCAACAATATGTCAACAACATATACTCATCAGAAATTCTATATTGCTCCCACTCACTTCTTTGGAAATACAAGTTTCTCATAAACTTTGTATAAATCCAAAATCTTTGATCATCTTATCAAAGTGCATATTCCAACTCCGAGATGCTTACTCCAGTCCATGGAAGGATCGCTGGAGCTAGCATACCTTTTAGCATCCTTAGGATCGACAAAACCTTTCTGATTGTATCACATACAACCTTTCCTTACGAAAACTGGTAAGGAAACTCGTTTTGACATCCATCTGCCAGATTTCATAAATGCAGCTAATGCTAACATGATTCCGACGGACTTTAAGCATCGCTACGGATGAGAAAATCTCATCGTAGTCAACTCCTTGAACTTGTGAAAAACTCTTCGCCACAAGTCGAGCTTCATAGATGGTGACATTACCATCCACGTCCGTCTTCTTCTTAAAGATCCATTTATCTCAATGCCTTGCCGATCATTGGGCAAGTCCACCAAAGTCCATGCTTTGTTCTGATACATGGATCCTATCTCGGGTTTCATGGCTTCTAACCATTTGTCGGAATTTGAACCCACCATCGCTTCTCCATAGCTCGTAGGTTCATTGTTGTCTAGCAACATGACCTTCAAGACAGGATTACTGTACCACTCTGAAGCAATACACATCCTTGTCACCCTACGAGGTACGGTAGTGACTTGATCCGAAGTTTCATGATCACTATCATAAGCTTCTACTTCAATTGGTGTAGGTGCCACAGGAACAACTTCCTGTGCCCTGCTACACACTAGTTGTAGTAATGGTTCAATAACCATATCAAGTCTCCACCATCCTCCCACTCAACTTTTCGAGACAAACATTTCCTCGAGAAAGGACCCGGTTCAAGAAACAATCCCTATTGCTTTCGGATCTGAATTAGGAGGTATACCCAACTGTTTTGGGTGTCCTATGAAGATGCATTTTATCCGCTTTGGGTTCGAGCTTATCAACCTGAAACTTTTTCACATAAGCGTCGCAGCCCCAAACTTTTAAGAAACGACAACTTAGGTTTCTCCAAACCATAGTTCAAACGGTGTCGTCTCAACGGAATTATGTGGTGCCCCATTAAAGTGAGTGCGGTTGTCTCTAATGCCTAACCCATGAACGATAGTGGTAATTCGATAAGAGACATCATGGTACGCACCATATCCAATAGGGTGCAACTATGATGTTTGGACACACCATCACACTATGGTGTTCTAGGCTGTATTAATTGTGAAACAATTTCCACAATGTCTTAATTGCGTGCCAAAGCTTGTAACTCAGATACTCATCTCTATGATCATATCATAGACATTTTATCCTCTTGTCACAATGATCTTCAACTTCACTCTGAAATTACTTGAACCATTCAATAATTCAGACTTGTGTTTCATCAAGTAAATATACTCAACATCTACTCGAATCATCTGTGAAGTAAGAACATAACGATATTCACTACATGCCTCAGCACTCATTGGACTGCACACATCAAAATGTGTTACTTCCAACAAGTTGCTATCTTGTTCCATCTTACTGAAAACGAGGCTTCTCAGTCATCTTGCCCATGTGGTATGATTTGCATATCTCAAGTGATTCAAAATCAAGTGAGTCCAAACGATCCATCTGCATGGAGTTTCTTCATGCGTATACACCAATAGACGTGGTTCGCATGTCTCAAACTTTTTAAAAAATGAGTGAGTCCAAAGATCCATCAACATGGAGCTTCTTCATTCGTTTTATACCAATATGACTTACATGGCAGTGCCACAAGTAAGTGGTACTATCATTACTATCTTATATCTTTTGGCCTGAAAATGTATATCACTACGATCGAGATTCAATAAACCATTCGTTTCAGGTGCAAGACCATTGAAGGTATTATTCAAATAAACAGAGTAACCATTATTCTCCTTAAATGAATAACCGTATTGCGATAGACATAATCCAATCATGCCTATGCTCAACGCAAACACCAAATGACAATTATTCAGGTTTAATACTAATCTTGATGGTAGAGGGAGCGTGCGATGTTTGATCACATCAAACTTGGAAATACTTCCAACACATATCGTCAGCTCACCTTTAGCTAGTCTCCGTTTATTCCGTAGCTCTTTTATTTTGAGTTACTAACACTTAGCAACCGAACCGGTATCTAATACCCTGGTGCTACTAGGAGTACTAGTAAAGTACACATTAACATAATGTATATCCAATATACTTCTATTGACCTTGCCAGCCTTCTCATCTACCAAGTATCTAGGGTAATTCCGCTCTAGTGACTATTCCCCTTATCACAGAAGCACTTAGTCTCGGGTTTGGGTTCAACCTTGGGTTTCTTCACTTGAGCAGCAACTGATTTGCCGTTCCATGAAGTATCCCTTCTTGCCCTTGCCCTTCTTGAAACTAGTGGTTTCACCAACCATCAACAATTGATGCTCCTTCTTGATTTCAACTTTCGCAGTGTCAAACATCGTGAATACCTCAAGGATCATCATATCTATCCCTGATATGTTATAGTTCATCACGAAGCTCCAGCAGCTTGGTGGCAATGACTTTGGAGAAACATCACTATCTCATCTGGAAGATCAACTCCCACTCGATTCAAGTGATTGTTGCACTCAGACAATCTGAGGACAAGCTCAACGATTGAGCTTTTCTCCCTTAGTTTGCAGGCTAAGAAAATTGTCAAAGGTCTTATACCTCTTGACGTGGGCACGAGCCTGAAATCCCAATTTCAGCCCTCGAAACATCTCATATGCTCCGCGACATTTCAAAAACGTCTTTGGTGCCTCTACTCTAAACCATTTAACTAAACTATCACATAGTTATCAAAACATGTATGTCCGATGTTCGCAACATCCATAGACGATGTTTGGGGTTCTGCACACTGAGCGGTGCATTAAGGACATAAGCTTTCTACTGATCGCATAATCACTACTATCGACTTTCAACTATATTTTCTCTAGGAACATATCTAAAACGGTAGAACTAAAGCGCGAGCTATGACATAATTTGCAAAGGGTCTTTTGACTATGTTCAGGATAATTAAGTTCATCTTATGAACTCCCACTCAGATAGACATCCCTCTACTCTTCTAAGTGATTACATGATCCGAGTCAACTAGGCCGTGTCCGATCATCACTTGAGACGGACTAGTCATCATCGGTGAACATCTTCATGTTGATCGTATCCTCCATACGACTCATGCTCGACCTTTCGGTCTCTTGTGTTCCGAGGCCATGTCTGTACATGCTAGGCTCGTCAAGTTAACCTAAGTGTTTCGCGTGTGTAAATCTGGCTTACACCCGTTGTATGTGAACGTAAGAATCTATCACACCCGATCATCACGTGGTGCTTCGAAACGACGAACTTTCGCAACGGTGCACCGTTAGGGGGAACACTTTATTGAAATTTTAATGAGGGATCATCTTATTTACTACCGTCGTTCTAAGCAAATAAGATGTATAACATGATAAACATCACATGCAATCAAATAGTGACATGATATGGCCAATATCATTTTGCTCCTTTTGATCTCCATCTTCGGGGCTCCATGATCATCATCGTCACCGGCATGACACCATGATCTCCATCATCATGATCTCCATCATCGTGTCTCCATGAAGTTGTCTCGCCAACTTATTACTTCTACTACTATGGCTACCGGTTAGCAATAAAGTAAAGTAATTACATGGCGTTGTTCAATGACACGCAGGTCATACAATAAATAAAGACAACTCGTATGGCTCCTGCCGGTTGTCATACTCATCGACATGCAAGTCGTGATTCCTATTACAAGAACATGATCAATCTCATGCATCACATATCATTCATCACATTCTTCTTGGCCATATCACATCACATAGCATACCCTGCAAAAACAAGTTAGACGTCCTCTAATTGTTGTTTGCATGTTTTACGTGGCTGCTATGGGTTTCTAGCAAGAACGTTTCTTACCTACGCAAAACCCACAACGTGATATGTCAATTTCTATTTACCCTTCATAAGGACCCTTTTCATCGAATCCGTTCCGACTAAAGTGGGAGAGACTGGCACCCGCTAGCCACCTTATGCACCAAGTTCATGTCAGTCGGTGGAACCTGTCTCACGTAAGTGTACGTGTAAGGTCGGTCTGGGCCGCTTCATCCCACGATACCATCGAAACAAGATTGGACTAGTAACGGTAAGCATATTGAACAAAATCAACGCCCACAACTACTTTGTGTTCTACTTGTGCAAAGAATCTATGCAATAGACCTAGCTCTAATACCATTGTTGGGGAACGTAGCAGAAATTCAAAATTTTCCTACGAGTCACCAAGATCTATCTATGGAGAGACTAGCAACGAGGGGAAGGAGAGTACATCTACATACCCTTGTAGATCGCTAAGCGGAAGCGTTCAAGAGAACGGGATTGAAGGAGTCGTACTCGTCGTGATCCAAATCACCGGAGATCCTAGTGCCGAACGGACGGCACCTCCGTGTTCAACACACGTACATCCCGGTGACGTCTCCCATGCCTTGATCCAGCAAGGAGAGAGGGAGAGGTTGAGGAAGACTCCATACAACAGCAGCACGACGGCGTGGTGGTGGTGGAGGAGCGTGGCAATCCTGCAGGGCTTCGCCAAGCACCGCGGGAAAGGAGGAGGACTTGGGAGAGGGGGAGGGCTGCGCCAGAACTTCGTGTGACGCTCCCATGTGCCTCCCCACTATATATAAGGGTGGAGGGGCTGGTTTCTTGCCCTCCAAGTCGATTGGGGCGTTGTCAAAGGTGGGAGGAAAGAAATGCCATCATTTCCTTCCCCACCGATTGTTATCCCCCCTTTTTAAGGATCTTGATCTTATCCCTTCGGGATATGATCTTATTCCTTCTAAGGGGGGATCTTGGTGCGCCTTGACCAGGGGTGTGGGGCCTTGCCCCCACTACCCACGTTCATGTGGGTCACCCCATGCAGGTGGTCCCTGTCGGTGTCAAAACCGGCGGATCTCGGGTAGGGGGTCCCGAACTGTGCGTCTAGGCGGATGGTAACAGGAGACAAGGGACACGATGTTTTTACCCAGGTTCGGGCCCTCTCGATGGAGGTAAAACCCTACTCCTGCTTGATTGATATTGATGTTATGGGTAGTACAAGAGTGGATCTACCACGAGATCAAGGAGGCCTAACCCTAGAAGCTAGCCTATGGTATGATTGTTGTAATGGTTGTTGTCCTACAGAATAAAACCCTCCGGTTTATATAGACACCGGGGAGGGCTAGGGTTACACAGAGTCGGTTACAATGGTAGGAGATCTACATATCCGTATTGCCAAGCTTGCCTTCCACGCCAAGGAAAGTCCCATCCGGACACGGGACGAAGTCTTCAATCTTGTATCTTCATAGTCTTGGAGTCCGGCTGACGATGATAGTCCGGCTGTTCGGACACCCCCTAGTCCAGGACTCGCTCAGTAGCCCCTGAACCAGGCTTCAATGGCGATAAGTCCGGTGCGCATATTGTTCGGCATTGCAAGGCGGGTTCCTCCTCCGAATAATTCATAGAAGATTGTGAACACCAAGATAGTGTCCGGCTCTGCAAAATAAATTCCACATTCCACCGTAGAGAGAATAATATGTCACAAGTTCAATCTGCTGACGTATTTCGTGGCATGACGTCATCCCACTACCAAGCCTTTACGTTTTTTATTATACCACCTCAGCGCGTTTAGCGAAGCGGTTTCCTTGGCACGTCTTGTCGAAGCAGAGATCGTGTTCCCCTTATTCTAGGACTCCCATCAATACGGACGTGGGTAACCCAACCGCGCCATTGATGGTGGCGCTTGGGAGATAAGCGAGTTTTACCAGGCCGGTGGGGACGCATAGTCTTCGTCCACCCATATATAAGGGGATAAGGATCCACCTTTTTATCTACGCCTTCTTCCTCCTTTGCTTATCCATCTCCGCGCACTCGAGCTCCAGCGCCCAAGTCCGCACATCTCACCTCAACCTTCTCCAGCCATGTCCGGAGCGGGAGGCAAGTGGATGGTGTTCTCTGTTACGGAGGAGCACGTCGAGAAGTTGCGCGGCGCCGGATACCTGTCCAGCGACATCGCGCACCGGCTGCCTGACAAGGGGCAGCTCATCTCCACCCCCAGGCCCCATGAGAGGGTCGTATTCCTTCCCCACTTCCTCCGCGGACTGGGCTTCCCACTTTATCCCTTCTTCCGGGGGCTCATGTACTACTACGGCCTAGATTTCCACGACATCTCGGTGTTTATCGTCGTGTGCGAGGCCTTCCTCTCCATCCAGCCCCACTTTGGCTTATGGATCAAGACCTTCAATGTCAAGCCGAAGGTTGTGAAGGGCGTCCAAGCGGAGTGCGGAGGCTCCATGGTGGGCAAGATTCCCAACGTCCTCTGGCTCGAGGGCGCCTTTATGGAAACCATCAAAGGGTTGCAATCGGGGTGGTTCTATATCACCGAGCCGCGGGACCCTAAATGGGCAGCTGCCCCCGAGTTCAGATCTGGTGCCCCTATGCAGCTCACCTCCTGGAAAGAGAAGGGCTTGCTATGGGGTAGTTCGGAGCAGCTGACCGGACTCCAATCCTGTCTCCAGACCTTGGGGAACAAGAAGCTCAAGCTTGTCAACGTGATCCAGGTCATGCTCGTCCGCCGGATTCTCCCCTGCCAACAACGGGCCTTCAATTTGTGGGAGTTCGATCCGGCACAACACCGGACCCTTAGTGGGCTCTTCGACACAACGTACGAAGCTGCCTAGAGGGTGCTGTTCAAGGGGGGAGAAGCCCCCGCATCCGCGACTGAAGATCGTGGATTCAGCACGAAACGCCCGACCGGCGCGGTAAGTTATCCTTTATGGGACACGTATTTCTTTCATAGTTTGACTCTATGTGGGCTCTAAAATTCCCAATGCCTTTGACAGGACTGGCAGAGGACGTCCGGACAGGTTAACTGTCCGGCTCCCCTCCCTGAAGAACCAGCGGATGCCCGTTTAACGGGACTGCTAGTCCCGGCACTTTATGTGGTGCCGGAGAAGAAGGCCAAGAAGAAGGCCACGGGAACCCGAAGGATTTCCCGGTGCCAGGTGGTATCGGACTCATCGTCCGATGACTCCGAGGTGGACTCCTCCCCCGAAGGCGAGGAGGAGAAAGAAGACTCTCTCCCTGAGGAGGGAGAGAGGAAGAGGAAGGCTTCCCCAACGGGGGAGGCCGAAGGGTCCAAGAGGGGAAGGACCCTTCCCCCGGACAGCTCCGCGAACGCCAACGTTGGTGACGAAGAGTGGCCCTCAAGGGCCAGGCCTCCAGCAAGATCGTAAGTATGCATATTCCTGAATGATTTATAATTTATCTTTTGTGTCACATAGTGTCCTTCTAATGCCGCACACTGCCTGTAGTCCGGCCGATGATGATCTTCCCGCTTCATCGAGTGGGTCCTTGGCTCTGTCGGATGTAGATTCCATTCCGACTGCCTCCACCCCTCGCGACGCCGAGGACGCCGAGGCGGGATCCCAGGAAGGGACCCATCAGGAGGAGGCTCCAGAGGTGCCGCAAGGCAGCCTCCCGGACTTTGCGTCGGACTCCATGCCGGAACCCGCAGTGGTTCCGGAGTCCGGCAGGCGGCCCCTTCGTAAGAAGGGCAAGACCGTGACACCGGCAGCCTCCGTCCAACCGGAGGCACCGGACAACTTGCTGGAGGCGCTCAACGGCGCTTCCATCGAGGAAGAACACCGCACTATCATGAGTGCGGTGATTCAGAAGGTTCAGCTCGCCAAGAGCGGGCTGACCGAAGCCTGGAGTAGCCTCCTAAGAGGCTTTGAGGTAAGAAGTTTAAAATATGTAATGTAATACCGCATAGACAGTAGCCCCTAATGCTCGGTTCGGTGTTCGGAAAGAAAAACCGGACTGAGGATCTAAAAAAGATATACGCAGGAGTGCTAAAAATTATGTCAATATGGGTTTGCAGGCTGCGCTGGTGACCTCTGCCGCACTGACTGCGGAGGTCGGTGCTTTGAAGCAAGACCTCGAGAGGTCCGAGAAAGAGCTCGACCTTGCCAAGAAGCAGCTCAAGGATAAAGAAGGTGAGTAATACCACTTTTAAATTTGTACCTTACAGAAAAGGATTTTGGTTGCAAATAGAAATAACAAGGATAACGTGGGTACTGCAGGGGCCATGAATGGGGTGGCAACCCTAAAGGAGGCCGTGTCCGCGGCCGAACACAATGCGGCCGCGGAACGGACGGAGCGAGAGAAGCAGGAGGCGCGGGTGGCGGAGGTGCGGCAAGAGCTCCAGGCTCTCATGGAAAAGCATGAGAGTTTGGAGCGCGACTCGAAGACTCAAGAGTCCGAGCTTGCCTCGGCTCTTGAAAGTGCCAAAGCCGCTAAGGCCGAGGCCCATAAGGCCCTCTAGGAGATTGAGGAGGTGAAGAAAATAGTGGTGGGTAAGGCATTTTTCATGCAAAGCAAGCATGTGAATGTAAATTACCTGTTACTTACCCGAATTCGGAGCTCTCCAGGGGCGTTTGCAGATCTGCCTCGCAGCGTGTCTGATGCCGCCGCATTCTACCAGGCCGAGGAGGGGAGCTCAACGGAGAAGGTCTTCTGGTCTCAGTATGCTGAGGCAGGACATCCGGTGCCCCCTAGCGACCTGCTGAAGCAGCTGGTCGAGCTCCACAAGGTAGCCGAGCAGGCCATGAAGGGCCTCATAGTCCGGCTGTGGCCTGGAGAGGCCATGCCTGGGAGCTACTTCGGCCTTGTGCGGCGGCTGGTGGATGCGTGCCCTTGGGTGGAGGTCATCAGGCGCTCCGCCTGCATTGAAGGTGCCCGTCAGGCCCTTGCCCGCGCAAAGGTGCACTGGGGCAGGCTAGATGCTGAGAGGCTTCTGACGGACGCGCCGCCGGCGGGCAAGGAGTATCGTACGCCCGAAATGTACTATAAGACTATCCTGAAGGGTGCCCGCAATATTGCGGATGAATGCCCCAGAGATGTAATTATTGAGTAAACTCGCAATGTGTTATCCTGTGCGCTGAAAACTTTGTTCATATGCGCTAAGCAACGCTTATTGATTTAAAATATTACCTTTTGTGCGGCCATTTATAAAATCTGAGAGATGGCAAGTCGTCGGCTTCAGCCCCCATGCCACGAGTGCTGGGGTGTTCGGGATAAACCTGAGCACTCTTGTTCCCATTTTTGGGTCCATCTAGGGAGGCGCTCAACACAACGAACAAGGCAACCGGACTTATAATGCTTGAACACTCTCACTTAGCCATAGAATTCTATAATTTTAAATTTCGGCGAAGCCCCTAGTATTCGGAAGACCGAGTTCGGGGAGCTATCCACGCCTGGGCCGGACATAGCCGGTTCCTCGCTCGAAGCGGCATAAGCTTTAGGGACTCGAAAAGACCTCTCGAACAGCGACCAGTCTCTCGCCTTATCATGACAGTCAGTTTTAGCTTTCTCCACTGAGGCGCTCGCCCAGCTCAACCAGGGCGCAATCGCAGTGGTTCTCCCAGTGCTACCTTAGCCGACAGAACGGAACGTAAGGTACCAAAACATGGGAGCCAGGCAAACCCAACTATTGACCCAAGACATCATTCGGAGCCGATGCATATAATGCTATAAGTTCGGGGTGCCGCACTTGTGAAAGTGTTCGGACTTATCACACCATAATGCGGGAAACATAAGCCCCTGGTGTATTCGGCCGTACCAAAATGTACGAGTGCAAGATGTCAAGAATAAACATATATGTA
This sequence comes from Triticum dicoccoides, assembly GCF_002162155.2. Taxonomy (NCBI): domain Eukaryota; kingdom Viridiplantae; phylum Streptophyta; class Magnoliopsida; order Poales; family Poaceae; genus Triticum; species Triticum dicoccoides. Next base: position 669,466,832 of record NC_041393.1, read on the forward strand.
AAAAGGAAATGCAATTATAAACAAAAAGTGATGCATTGTTTATTCAGGGAATTCTGCTATGAGTGCAGAACGATACAAATATTGTGATAAGCAAGGGATTGGCCTAATTAAACATGCCCCCCTCCAGGGGTGGGGCTGTGGACTGGTGTATTTAACAAATTTAATGCTCATAATGGAGACCACCTGAGTGTTCGTCGTAGCCTTTGTCCCTCCCTGGCTGTTGCATCGTGAGTTCGGCAGATCTACTGCCGGACAGGGCCTCTGGTGAACGGAGTCCTGTGAAAAAAAAGGAAAAAAAGAGTGACACACTTTGGAGCCCCTGGTGTGGTTAAGCCGCACTCTGGGCCTGTCGTGGTCGTGCCCCTCCCCCTATGCCCATGGTATCTCCAGAGCATAATGATGTACGCGAAGAGATGGTCTTGCAATCATGCAAGGGCTGGGGTTGGGGCCGCATTGCTACGCGTGCTCGGAACGTGCCAGGTGGTCTTGATTGATATTACTCCGGGCGCGTTTGGCTATGTCCGATCGTTTATCTGCCGGACTCGAAAATTGCCTTAAAAGGCTTCTCTGTACTTCTGCCGCGAGAGCCGCTGTGTGTTCCTCCGTTCGGAGGGAGCGTTCAGTATTTCCGTTGACCGTGATGACTCCACGAGGGCCTGGCATCTTGAGCTTAAGGTATGCATAATGCGGTACCGCGTTGAATTTTGCGAACGCGGTTCATCCGAGCAGAGCGTGATAGCCGCTGCGAACGGGACTATGTCGAATATTAACTCCTCGCTTCGGAAATTATCCGGGGATCCGAAGACCACTTCCAGTGTGACTGAGCCTGTACAATTGGCCTCCACACCTGGTATGACGCCTTTGAAGGTCGTCTTTGTAGGTTTAATCCTTGAGGGGTCTATGCCCATCTTGCGCACTGTATCCTGATAAAGCAGGTTCAGGCTGCTACCGCCGTCCATCAGGACTCTAGTGAGGTGAAATCCATCGATGATTGGTTCTAAAACCAATGCGGCGAATCCGCCATGGCGGATACTGGTCGGGTGGTCTCTTCGATCGAAAGTGATCGGGCAAGAGGACCATGGATTGAACTTCGGGGCGACTGGCTCCATCGCATATACGTCCCTAAGTGCACACTTCCGCTCCCTCTTGGGTATATGGGTTGCGTATATCATATTTACTGTCCGCACTTTTGGGGGGAAACCCTTCTGTCCTCTACTGTTCGGCGGCCGAGTCTCCTCCTCGTCGTCGCTGTGCAGCCCCTTGTCATTGTTTTCGGCAATTAACTTGCCTGCCTGCTTGAATACCCAAGAATCTCTGTTGGTGTGATTAGCTGGCTTTTGGGGGGTGCCATGTATCTGGCAAGAGCGGTCGAGTATTCGGTCCAAATTGGACGGACCCGGAGTAGTTCTTTTGAATGGCTTCTTCCGCTGACCGGGTTTAGAGCCTCTGAATCCGGCGTTGACTGCCGTATCCTCATTGTTATCGCTGTTAACGCGGCGTTTGTTTTTGTTTCGACGCGACCTACCATTGTGGTCCTTAGTATCCGGACTGCCAACGTTTTTGCTGAGGTTGTTGCTGCGAGCTAGCCAGCTGTCTTCTCCCGCACAGAAGCGGGTCATGAGTGATGTGAGGGCTGCCATGGATTTCGGCTTTTCCTGTCCTAGGTGCCGGGCCAGCCACTCGTCGCGGATGTTATGTCTGAAGGCTGTGAGGGCCTCTGCATCCGGACAGTCGACGATTTGATTTTTCTTTGTTAAGAACCGTGTCCAGAACTGTCTGGCCGATTCGTCTGGCTGCTGAATTATGTGGCTTAGGTCATCAGCGTCTGGTGGTCGCACATATGTGCCCTGGAAGTTGTCGAGGAATGCGGCATCCAGGTCCTCCCAACACCCAATTGACTCTGCGGGCAAGCTGTTAAGCCAATGCCGAGCTGGTCCTTTAAGCTTGAGTGGGAGATACTTGATGGCGTGGAGATCGTCGCCGCGGGCCATATGGATGTGAAGGAGATAATCTTCGATCCAAACCGCGGGGTCTGTTGTGCCATCGTAGGATTCAATGTTCAAGGGTTTAAACCCTTCAGGGATTTGATGATCCATTACTTCGTCAGTGAAGCATAGTGGGTGTGCGGCGCCTCTGTATTGAGCAATATCACGACGTAGCTCAAGAGAGCGTTGTCTGCTGTGTTCGGCCCGACCGGAGTTGTTGTATCCGGCGCGACGGTAGTCGTCGTGGATCGTGGGGCGCCCACGTGATCCGTAGATAGATCTGGATTGTCTTGCCTTGCCCTCCAATATATCCCGCAAGTCCGGCGCATTCCCTCGTGGCTTCGTACTTTTCGAGCGGTGCCGGGGTACGGTCTTGATGGAAGGCCTAGATGCCTCTCTGTCGTGACCATGGGGTGGTCGGTCTGCCGTATTGTGCGCTGGTGATGAAGGTTTGTATGCGTCCTCCTCTAGTCGGGGGAGCAACTTGCGTTTTGGGTAGCTCTTGGAGGGGCATTCGAGTTCATACTCTTCGGCCGCGAGGACCTCGGTCCATCTGTCGGCCAGCAGGTCTTGATCAGATTGAAGCTGTTGCTGCTTTTTCTTTAGGCTATTTGCCGTGTCGATAAGCCTGCGTTTAAAACGCTCTTGTTCGACGGGATCCTCTGGCGCGACGAATTCGTCGTCGTTGAGGCTTGCCTCGTCTCTGGAGGGAGGCATGTAGTTTTCATCCTTCTCGTCTGCCGCTCTCTCTCGAGGGCTGGCTTCCTCGTCCTCCTGTGCTGAATCTTGCTGGAGGGGGTTGTCTTCGGCACTCTCTGGGGTGTTATTATCTCCGGTCCGGAATCTCCATTCTTACTGTGGCGGGATTTAGAGCGGCGCCGCTGACGTCGGCGCTTGGGCTGTTTCTTAGAAGAATCTGCCTCCGCTGCTTCTTCGCCGTCCCCATCCTTTGGGGTGTCCACCATGTATATGTCGTATGACGAGGTGGTCTTCCAGTGCCCTGTAGGCGCTGGTTCTTGATCGTCTCCGGCATCGTCGTCCATACCGTCGATGTCTTCGGAGTCGTAGTCTAGCATGTCGGTTAGATCGTCGACAATGGCTACAAAGTGGGTGGTGGGTGGGCTTTGAATTTCTTCGTCGTCCGCATCCCAACCATCCTGACCGCAGTCCGGCCAGGGTTCTCCTGATAATAAGAGATGCTTTAGCGAATTTAGGATGTCGCCAAAGGGTGAGTGCTGAAAGATGTCCGCGGCGGTGAACTCCATGAGGCGCCCAATCGGATTCGGTTGGCAGGGGCGTAGGAGGTCCGGAGTCTGGCAAGGAGTCTGGCGTCTCGGAGTCACGAGCTTTATAAGGGACAAGATCAGTATTCGGCTCCATCGCCGTAGAAGTTGCAGCTCCCGAGGCGGTGTCCAGCCACCTGTCCTCGATCTGCGCGGTCTGCTCCGAACTATGGGTCAGAGCGGAATCGTGTGCGGCCTCCAGGGCACTGTCCGGTGGCAGAGCTAAATCATGCCCATCGTGACAGCGCGGCACGCTCGGCGGTGGCTCGAATCCGTCGAAGATCAAGTCTCCGCGGATGTCGGCCGTGAAGTTTAGGCTTCCAAACCTGACCTGATGGCCAGGGGCGTAGCGTTCGATCTGCTCCAGATGGCCAAGCGAATTGGCCCGCAGTGAGAAGCCGCCGAACACGAAGATCTGTCCAGGGAGAAAAGTCTCACCCTGGACGGCGTTGTTGTTGATTGAAGGAGCCATCAAGCCTATCGGTGACGACACAGAGGAACTCTCAATGAAAGCACCAATGTCGGTGTCAAAACCAGCGGATCTTGGGTAGGGGGTCCCGAACTGTGCGTCTAGGCGGATGGTAACAGGAGACAAGGGACACGATGTTTTTACCCAGGTTCGGGCCCTCTCGATGGAGGTAAAACCCTACTCTTGCTTGATTGATATTGATGATATGGGTAGTACAAGAGTGGATCTACCACGAGATCAAGGAGGCCTAACCCTAGAAGCTAGCCTATGGTATGATTGTTGTAATGGTTGTTGTCCTACGGACTAAAATCCTCCGGTTTATATAGACACCGGGGAGGGCTAGGGTTACACAGAGTCGGTTACAATGGTAGGAGATCTACATATCCATATTGCCAAGCTTGCCTTCCACGCCAAGGAAAGTCCCATCCGGACACAGGACGAAGTATTCAATCTTGTATCTTCATAGTCTTGGAGTCCGGCTGACGATGATAGTCCGGCTGTCCTGACACCCCCTAGTCCGGGACTCCCTCAGTCCCCACTCCGGAACCTTCTAGAACCTTCCCGGTACAATACCGAAAAATCCCGAACATTTTCCGGTGGCCAAAATAGGACTTCCCATATATAAATCTTTACCTCCAGACCATTCTGGAAGTCCTCGTGACGTCCGGGATCTCATCCGGGACTCCGAACAAAATTCGGTAACCACATACAAACTTCCCTTATAACCCTAGTGTCATCGAACCTTAAGTGTGTAGACCCTACGGGTTCGGGAACCATGCAGACATGACCTAGACGTTCTCCGGCCAATAACCAACAGCGGGATCTGGATACCCATGTTGGCTCCCACATGTTCCACGATGATCTCATCGGATGAACCACGATGTCAAGGACTCAATCAATCCCGTATTCAATTCCCTTTGTCTAGCGGTATACTACTTGCCCGAGATTCGATCGTCGGTATACCGATACCTTGTTCAATCTCGTTACCGGCAAGTCTCTTTACTCGTTCCGTAACACATCATCCCGTGATCAACCCCTTGGTCACATTGTGCACATTATGATGATGTCCTACCCAGTGGGCCCAGAGATACCTCTCCATTTACACGGAGTGACAAATCCCAGTCTCGATTCGTGCCATCCCAACAGACACTTTCGGAGATACCTGTAGTGCACCTTTATGGCCACCCAGTTACGTTGTGATGTTTGGTACACCCAAAGCATTCCTACGGTATCCGGGAGTTGCACAATCTCATGGTCTAAGGAAATGATACTTGACATTAGAAAAGCTTTAGCATACGAACTACGATCTTTGTGCTAGGCTTAGGATTGAGTCTTGTCCATCACATCATTCTCCTAATGATGTGATCCCGTTATCAACGACATCCTATGTCCATGGTCAGGAAACCGTAACCATCTATTGATCAACGAGCTAGTCAACTAGAGGCTTACTAGGGACATGGTGTTGTCTATGTATCCACACATGTATGTGAGTTTCCTATCAATACAATTATAGCATGGATAATAAACGATTATCATGAACAAGGAAATATAATAATAACTAATTTATTATTGCCTCTAGGACATTTTCAGTTTCTTCCGGCGCAACAGTGCTGGTTGCCCGGGCATTCTCTTCAGCTGCTAGAATTTCTTTAGTAGACCTTGTAGCTTCCTCAACAGCCTGAGTTTCATCAGCTGCACTTCGTTTTTCATCAGATGGCTGAGCATATGCTTCAGCCTGAGTAATTTATTGTTGCGATGAATCTGCAACATTCGAGTTGTGGTCCCTGATGGTCTTGTTGGCAACGTTGACAAATCTGACTGGCTCCAAACCAATCTGCATGGTATCGGTAAATTCATCACTAAGGCCTTTGATCTCCTTTTGCATATTGACAAGTTCTTCAGGAGACATATTCAAAACGTTGTTCTTCAAAAATCGTTCTTTCTAGTATTGGTCCTTCTTGACTCTCCTAGCCTTCTCAAACTTCCATTTCTCTTTGCCTATGAACGCATTCAGCATGTGACTTTGACCAGGAGTCGGATATTGGTTAGGGAGTGGAGTTTTGGGGTCCTTGCGCCATAGGTCAATGAAGTCCAGGATCTTCTTTCGATCCATCATAAGAGGCACAGTCTACCTTTGGCTCTAGCAGCCCTTTCTTGTCCGTCCTTGATGATTTCAGCAAGTTCTTCATCATCATCAGAAGGGACTTGGAATGCAACTTGCTTCTTGTGAGGACTTGGCCTCATTCCACGTCTAGCAGTAGACTTCTTCAGAATTGTAGGACCACTTGAGGATTGTGGTTGGGCTGAGGAACTAGCAGACGCTCCTGATGCAACTGAAAAACTAGCAGTCCACTGACACATTGCAAGATGCACAGGTGTTGAGGATTTCGTGTCAGCAGCTGATGATTTTCTAGCAACAGAGGGAGTAGTGCTACTCTTGAGGAAGTTTCCTGAGGAATTTGAGCTAACGGCTTTGCAGCTAAGGAACTTGGCCTTGAGGGCATTGCTATTGAGGAACTTGGTTTCATAGCTGATTTCTTCAGCATAGCCTTCTTTGGCTTACTAACAGAGGCCTGAGCAGCATCAGCTTGAGAATCCACATTGAATTTCCTCACTGCTTCAGCTGTAGTTTTTCGGAGCTTTGCTTGGCACTTGGCCCATTCATTTGGAAAATCCTCACCCTCTTGATGCTTGTGGGGTCAACTCGTTGGCCAGCAGCTAGAGGTGGTCTTGGGCATGGAGGATTTACAGCAAATTTCTTCATGTATTTGGGAGTGACATAGCAGTATTCTCTCCATTCTTTTGCCCATCTCCTCTCAATCCTCTGTATGCGCACTTTGCGCTGATTTTTGGTCTCCTTCCCATGAGTATCTTCATCAGGTGTGCAATAATCATCATAAATATCCTCAGGGATCTCAAATGCAGTGTTTGTCCTTGGCCTGTTTCCTCCTTTCTGAGGTCTTTTTCCCTTCTGCCATTTTCTTCACTTGAGGACTTTGAACTTTTGATGTTTCTGAGGAAGTATGCAACTTTTCTTCAAGGAACGTTGCAAATGAGTTAAGTTGATGAGAACCTAGAGATTCATCAGCAGATATTTAGTACCTATGAACAGAGTATAGGCGCAAAGAACTTGGAGAGGTTATATGCATTCTCAGAAATTTTTCAAAAAGTATCAAGTTGAGAAATTTGACCATAGATGAATTGAGGAATTTCACTAAGTGTTCTTGACTCAGGTTCCAAAGTTGTACAGATTACGAAATCCACACAACTGAGGAATCTTGAAGAAAATCATCTCTTAGAGAAACAATTCAAGTGACAGAAGCATTGAGGTGTTCTCTGGAGTAGATTGTTGAAGAATAAACACCTTTTGAGGATTTTGTGAAAATCATGAGAATCAAAATAGGGCAGTAAAAATAGATTTTAATTACCCTCAATGAAGAACACAACAAACTGAGGGTTGGAACAGAGAAGTCCGTCAATCCATATCTCCCACGCCCTAACTTGGTGGTGGGAGATAGCTACGGCGGCAGCGGAGTGAAGATTTCCGCGGCCGGCGCGAGTACGTCGGCGAGTAGGTTGAGACAGTGAAGCTCTTACTCTCCGGCGATGATGGAAGTAAGCAGCGGTGCTAGGTTTGAGAGACCAAGCCAGGGAAGATGAGGTCACGTGGAGTAACTGAGGTCGGAGGAGGGTGAGGGGTATTTATAGCCGCAGTGGAAAACTGCTCGCCCAAAGATTTTGGAAGAACATGCCCCTGACCCTTGCTATCCTATCGACATGTATCACCCACGTACTGAGAGGTGGATATCATGGAAGATCGTGGGTGAGTAAAGTAATCCGACGTGAGAAGTGGAACGGTTTGGGCGGCAACAACCAAAAATGAGATCTGAGATATTTTAAAGTTCCGTTCGTAAATTCTTCAGTTGTCAAGTACACAGTGAAGACTTTGAACGGGTTTCAAACGGAATGCACATGAAGAATTTGTGAATATACTGGGTTGAGTTTAGCATAGAGGGGGAACGGGTCCGATCACATTCAGTTAGAGGGAAAATCAACTTGAAGAAATAGCAATAAGTGAATGCTATTGAGGACATTAAAAACTCAAATATATATATAGTCAATGAAGAAAACCAGTCAAAGAAATATTGCGGAAATTGCAAATTTGAGGAATTTAAAAATTTGAAGAATTTGCAAATGACGAAAAAACTCAAATTTGAAGGTTTTCAACTTTCATTGGTGGCGCGACCCATCGTATAAGAAAGATGATTTCAGACAATGCGTACAATTGTCATAGGGCATTGAGAATCAAATTCTTCATTAATTTCTTCACACTTAGACGGTTAGTCTTCATTGATTGAAGAAAAAGTTACTTCGTGTGTTGCACATCTAAGTCATCAATTTTGCATAAGAGTTAGGATGTGTGTCCTTTCAAAGAACATTTGAAGATTCTAAGATATTTAGCTCACACCACAACTTGAAAAATCTCTTTTGATCCAAGGGCTTTGTGAAGATATCTGTCAGTTGTTCTTCAGTCTTCATGTGGTCGATGGAGATGTCGCCCTTCAACACATGATCACGAAGAAAATGATGTGGAATTTGGATGTACTTTGTCTTCGAGTGCTGAATTGGGTTGTGAGCAATCTTGATGGCACTCTCGTTGTCGCAGTAGAGAGGCACGTTCTTCACATTGATGCCATAATCCTTGAGGGTTTGCTTCATCCACAACAATTGAGCACAACAGGAGCCAGCAGCATTGTACTCAGCTTCAGCAATAGAGAGTGATATCTGCTTCTTCGAGGACCAACATACTAAGGATTCTCCGAGGTGGCATGTGCCTAATGTTGACTTTCCATCCACCCGATCATCGGCATTATCAGAGTTAGAATATCCAATGAAATCAAAAGCTGATCCATTGGGATACCATAATCCAAGTGTTGGAGTGTGAACTAGATATCAAAGAATATGTTTAACAACCTTGTGGTGTGATTCCTTCAGTGTAACTTGAAATCGGGCACACATGCAAACACTAAGCATAATATCTGGCCTATATGCACATAGGTACAATAAAGAGGCAATCATGGAGCAGTATACCTTTTGATCGAAGTCTTTACCATTTTCATCGGTGCATAGATGGCCATTTGTGGGCATAGGGATTTTGACGCCTTTGCAATCTTGCATGCCGAATTTCCTCAATACATCATCGAGGTGTTTCTCTTGAGATACGAAGATGCCATTGCGTTGTTGATGAATTTGAAGACCTAAAAAGAATTCCAGTTCTCCTATCATAGACATTTGATATTCTTCACTCAGCATATTGGCAAATTCGTCACTATAACGTGTGTCAGTATAGCCAAAGATAATATCGTCCACATAAATTTGGCACACTAATAATTCATCATCATAAGTTTTAGTGAAAATAGTTGGGTCAAGTGAACCGGGTTTGAAGCCTTTCTTCATGAGGAATTCCTTCAGTGTATCATACCACGCCCAAGGGCCCTGCTTGAGGCCATAGAGGGCCTTGTTGAGTCTGAAGACTTTGTCAGGATGCTTAGGATCTTCAAAACCTGGGGGTTGAGCAACATATACTTCTCGATCTTACCATTGAGAAATGCACTTTTCACATCCATTTGATATAAGATGATATTATGATGGTTAGCATAAGCAAGCAATATGCGAATAGCTTCAAGTCTGGCAACAGGTGCAAAAGTTTCATCAAAGTCAATTTCTTTAACCTGTGTGTAGCCCTAAGCTACAAAACGAGCCTTATTCCTCACCACTTGGACATTTTCGTCTTGCTTGTTGCGGTAGATCCACTTGGTACATACGACATTGTGTTTGCGAAGATCTGGTCACTTGACAAGTTCCCACACATTGTTGAGGTCAAATTGATGAAGTTCCTCTTGCATTGCTTGAATTCACTCAGGCTCCAGGAATGCCTCATCAACTTTGGTGGGCTCTGTGATAGGGACAAAAGCAAAGTTCCCACAGAAGTTGACAAATGTGAAGCTTTTGAGTGTGTGAGAGGACCTAGTGCATTGATGTTGCTGAGGATTTTGTCAATCTGCACTTCATTTGCCACGCGAGGATCTGCAGGTTGACGACTTTGATTGGGCTGAGCATTTTATTCGGCGCCATTTTCCTCAGTTTCACCAGCATGATTTTCTTCATTGTCTGGAATGACTTCTTGAGCAGTTTATTTAGTGGGTATGTGATAACCCACAAGTATAGGAGGTCACAACAGTTTTCGAGGGTAGAGTATTCAACCCAAATTTATTGATTCGACACAAGGGGAGCCAAAGAATATTCTCACGTATAAGCAGATGAGTTGTCAATTCAACCACACCTGAAAGACTTAATATCTACAGCAAAGTTTTCAGTAGCAAAGTAGTATGGAAGTAATAACGGTGACAAAAGTAATAGTAGCAGTTTTGTAGCAATAGTAAGAGTGGCAACAACAAAGTAACTAAGAAAAGATCCATATGCAAAAAGCTCGTAGGCAATGGATCAATGATGGATAATTATATCGGATGGCATTCATCATGCAACAGTTATAACCTAGGGTGACATGGAACTAGCTCCAATTCATCAATATAATGTAGGCATGTATTCCGTATATAGTAATACGTGCTTATGGAAAATAACTTGCATGACATCTTTTGTCCTACCCTCCCATGGCAGCGGGGTCCTAATGGAAACTATGGGATATTAATGCCTCCTTTCAATAGAGAACCGGAACAAAGCATTAGCACTTAGTGAATACATGAACTCCTCAAATTACGGTAATCACCAGAAGGAATCCCAATTATTGTCACCTTGAGGTATGCGAATCATAGATCATAATAGGTGTCTACAACTTGCAAGATAGGATCAAGAACTCACATATATTCATGAAAACATAATAAGTTCAGATCTGAAATCATGGCACTCGGGCCCTACTGACAAGCATTAAGCATAGCAAAGTCATAGAAACATCAATCTGTGAACATAGTGGATAGTAGGGATCAAACCCTAACAAAACTAACTCGATTACATTATAAATCTCATCCAACTCATCACCGTCCAGCGAGCCTACGAAGAGATTACTCATGCACGGCGGTGAGCATCATGAAATTTGGTGATGGAGAATGGTTGATGATGATGACGGCGTCGAGTTCCCCTCTCCGGAGCCCAAAACAGACTCCGGATCTGCCCTCCCGAGGAAGAACGTGTGGCACCACGATCCGCATGGAGTAGGGGGCCTTCGCATGTCAGCCCAGGATAACACCTGACACACGACAGGTCCATGATACAGCATTCCAAGTACAAGAATATTCATCAAATGCATGTTTATATGATTACATCATTGATAAATACAATTATTTGGCATAGCCCTAAGGCTATTTAAATGGCAGCGGAAGTGTATATAAATGGCAACAGAAGCCTATTTAAATGGCGGTGGAAGTGTTGGTTTGGCAGCATATCGACTCTGGCTGGGCTCCACGACTCACAGGACTGGCAAGATTACGGCCTCGCATGACGGAACAAGCGAACAATTCAGGCACGACCTACAAAATTGGCATGACACGCCAGGTCAGTACATTGAATGTACTTGCAAAACAACCAAATACGTAGCATCCAAACAAACAGATGACAAAGCAAGAACCAAGCATATGTAACAATCTACTTCAACACAATTGCTACGCATGGCATGATACTAACTAGAGTCATAAATAAAACTAAGCATGAACAACATCATAGCATCTACTAGCATGGCAATAACATGGCGTATCAAAAACCTGCTTCTAGTATGGCAATAACAAAACATAGCATCACATCTCAATCATAACATGGCATAAGTTCAATCAAAACATGGCATAAGTTTAGTCAAAACATGGCATGGCATCATGAAACTATGCTGAAAATAAACTACCAGTCATATTCAATGCAGACATAACATGTTAACTTTATGTGACCATCTCTTGTTGTGCCATGGCTCTTTAAATTCAAATAATAACATACTACTCATGCAATGCAACCAAACTTGTGCACCGAGTCCCTCGGGATCTCTTACCAACGGGTTGCCTCACAACCAAACGGTGATCATTCATGGATCACAAACGGAACCACTCTTGCTTCAACACTCATCGAGACCTTGTCTCGTGATCATATCAAAACATCACCATGACTTCTCAAGACTATCTCATAGTCTGAGTGACCACATTATTTATCACACATTATTCATCAACTTAGTTATTTCAGGTTTATCCTCCATTTTGGCCAAGACCCGATAGTGTGACCTACTACAAACTTTTTCCCATGACCGAGGACGCGGCTATCGATAGATTAAACACACACTCTGCAGAGGTAGCACACCGTACCCACACCACAGAACCCATGGCCTCGCACTCACATTCGGGTGGACCAACGGCATTCCGACAAAACTGTTCTATTGCCCATGACACTCTCCCGGCCACTCGACCAACACCCCTTTTTGGGTTTAGTCCTGGGTGGGATCGTGCCTACCAAAGGCATCAACGGTCACCGTCGTGGCAAAACAAAAAAGGTCCCAAACGGGGACAAAGTGCGCAAAACAACTCAGTCACACAAGGTTTATGTCCGCCTACCTGATCAGGGTAGCGCGCGCCCATAACCTTCCCTCGTTGGAGGCACCGGTGAGAGGCATGATAATAGACCCAGTTAGGGCCTTCCCATAAAAAGGAAAATGTGGTTGCACTGGAAAAAGCTCGATTTGGTTGCACTATGACTTGATCCCATCGATGACGGAGGTTTGTTATTAAGTCATATTATTAACTTCTCCATCATCAATCAACATGCACGCATTTTTAACACGAATGCAACAACTAGCATGCAACATACAAATGCAGTAACAAAAAATCAAGCTTTCCAAGTGAACAGTGATAGCATGTGAAACATGGCAATACCAAGTACCAGCAATCTCACCAGTGCAACAGAATCATCATAACATCAATGCTACTGGCATGAAACTAAACCAAACAAAGGCATGATACTATCAACTACAACATCCAGCTAGCATGTCAACATATTCCATGAGAGCACAAGCATGCATGGCAGATAACAAAACATATAACACGACTAAAATAACAGCAGACGGAACATGCAAGAAACTGCAGCAATTTAAACACACACACAAAGCGCAAGCAAAGTCAACATGCAAGTTCGGGGCTCATGGTAAGAGGTTGGCTTGCCTGGGGTCGAGGAACGCTCCGAGAAGAAGTGAGATCACTCCACGGAAAAATTTGCCGGACAGGGGTTCTCTCTCAGATGGGCTGGATTACGGCAAGGGCAAAATGGGCATTTACAGAATGTGCAATCATCAAGGAAATAGTCCCATCGAAAAGAGCTCGACGAACAGAGAACATGAGCATTGGAATCACCTCAAACAGAGTTACAGTTGAAAAGTTGTGGTCGTTCGTTCATTAGGGAGAAAACAAAGAGAAAACTGTACGTTTTTGTCCTTAACGGGCGAACGTTCACAAAGTAACCGGTTCGACTGGTGGGGCTGGGCTGAAGGCGCACTTTGTGAAATACTCTTTCACGCAGTGAAAGCGCATTCCAGCCATAGCTGCAGCAAAATACGCTTTCTCCAAGGGAAAGCGCATTTCTCCGAAGGTGTCTCCACTTAATCCGACGTGGCCAGCTGGGCCACGCCCTTCTCCCGCTGACGAGCGGGGCCCATGTCTCCTTCTGTCTACTCCTCTCCTCCTTCTTCCTTCTCCTCTGTTCTTCTTCAGCTTGCGGCACAAGTAGCAGAGGAGGTTCGAGTGTCGGTACCGTCGTTGCCTGGCGACCCTAGGGGGCCGGCCGTCGGGCACATCGGCTCCGCAACTCCATGCCGCGCCGCTGGTGGCCGCAGAATTGCTCGGGGCGGCCTGCAGCACCTGGGCCAGGAAGGACCACGGCGCCCAAACGCTGCGAGGGGAGGGACCGTGCCGGCGGGGCTCCTCCGCCGGAGTCGAGGGAGGCGGCGGTCTTCGGGCTCTAAGGGGGAGGCTAGGGAGCAGCAAAGTGCACGGGGGAAGGGCCACGGGCAAGAAGAGGCCGAGGGGGATCGGCGGTGATGGCTCGGCCGTTGGAGTGGAATGGGAAGCTCCGAGGCTTGGGAGAGAGCTGCGGGTGGTTGGGGACTGCGATGGAGCTCGAGGTCACTCTTAAATAGCCGAGAGAAGGCTCGAGAAGGAGAGGAGAGGTGGCACGCGGTGCGGCTACGTGACCGTTCTCCGGCGACGGGCACGCACGGCCAAGGGTCGCGGGGAGGGGTGGGAAGGTGATGAGGGGGGAACCAGACGGCGCCTAGGGCTCACAAAATCGAGCAGAGCTCGCGGATGAGAGGGGGAAGAGGATACAGGCGAGGAAGAAGACGATGGCCACGGGAGCACACTGTTCGGCCGTTGGAACGGCGTGTCAAAGAAGAAAACAGAGGGGGAGATGGGTCTAGGGGAACGGCGATGATGATGCTGAGCTGTTTGACATGCAGAGACAAACCAAATCTGGCCAGAGCGGCTCTGCCATCGCCAACAGTGGCTAGACCACTATTTTGGCCGGCATTGCCCGTGCTCTGGCTTCCTACTCCATGCCAAATGATGTCTACAGTGTAGTCCCTCGAAGTTATAGTATTACTACGGTAAGGAAACGAGCAAAGACAAAGGGAGGTGAGTAAACTAAGCTTCACAAGTTTGCGGTAGCAAACTTGACCATGTTCTAGATATTAAACCAGAGAGGTTAAGCAGTAAAATTGTTGTCTGGGAGTCTTATGGTAGCAAGGACTACAGTCCTGGGAGTTATGAGGTCATTAGGATAAAAATTTAGCATAGTTTCTTTGCAACTGCTAAAATGGGTCCAGAAACAAAATGAGGAAGAAGCACTCACTAGGAGTGTTGGATTGGTCTACCACTTGGCAAATATTGACGATTTGTTCATATGTAGATGCTGCAAAAAGATCATACCAAATGGACTTGCCAAAATGGTACTTGTTTCACAAGCATCTCTTCTGTTCGGAAACTTGGAAAAATTCTAGGAACATATTGGCTAAATGAAATAAGACCCAACCTTGTGGAGGTGGATCATATGGATAGGAGAAGGCTTGGGAATATTTTCACCCATAATGGAGCAATGTAAAATATACTTGCTTCATAAACTGAAAATTTGGACAGAAAACAAGAATTGCTCCTGTGCTCACATAGTTCAGTGGAATGAGCTGAATTTAAGTGGAGGCTAAGGATTTGGGATGCTTGAGAAGATAGCAAAGTTTCATCCCATTTGGAAACTCTATGAAGGTACTTCCTTCACAAAGTTGCAATCTGGTCAGAAACTTTGAAAATTTGCACAGGGAGCTAGGATGAAGGGATTGGGCCCATTTTGGGTATCCATGGGTGATTTTGCAATGTTAATCACCCTGCCAAATTGCAGCTCAATTGGAATTATGAATAAATCACTTCCTTTGCAAAATTTCAAAGATGGCAGAAACTTGCATGGGATCATGTGCCCAATTTTTGAACTGTGGAACATGAGGCAAGGATGGAACTAGTGATTACATAGCCAGGACAAGCTCCACAATTTATGTGAAGTGACAGAAATGAAATATTGGCATTAAATAAGAAAAGGCAATTTTCCATATTTAATTATGACCGAAATCTTTGCCAGAGCTTGGATTAGGCATAAGTATCAACTCCACCCATTTTCATGAATTTATGAGTTGACTAGCTATGCCTTTGGATTTTTCCTCAAAAAGACAGGAAAAGGAATAAATCACAACTGAAAAATATTGCATAAGACTTAGCAATATTTTTGCACATCCATGGTTTAGAAAGGTAGGAGGGTCTCTAGGAACTATTTGGATGATCAGCAGATCAAGGAAAATGATGGCTCCTTTGTAATCACAAAGGACATATTCAAGTTCAAAAAATTTGAAATTAGGGTTTGAGTGGGTTTGAGATGATGCAAATGAGGTCTTGCCCACTGACAAAGACATGAGCAAGGTTTTGGAAGGTTGGAAATGGCAAGAATTCTCATAGTCATGCAGCAAACTTAGGAGAAAGATTTAGAAAATGATTGCGAGGAAGGAATAACAACACAAAAATTGATAACCCAATTTTAGGGCTGTTACGGAACGGGAGGTGGTGGCGGCTCCGTATCGTGAAACGCGATGAACTCTTCTCCTTGATTTTTTTTCTCTCCGAATAAGGTCATATGGAGTTGGAGTTGACGTCGGGGGGTCTCCAGGGGACCCACAAGCCAGGGGCGCGCCCAGGGGTAGGGCGCGCCCAGGGGTAGGGCGCACCACCCACCTTGTGGACTCCTGGTGGGTCCCCTCTAGTTGATTGTTTTGCTAATATTTTTTATTAATTCCAAAAATATTCTCCGTAAATTTTCAGGTCAATCCAAGAACTTTTATTTCTGCACAAAAATAACACCATGGCAATTCTGCTGAAAACAGCATCAGTCCGGGTTAGTTCCATTCAAATCATGCAAATTAGAGTCCAAAACAAGGGCAAAAGGGTTTGGAGAAGTAGATACGATGGAGGCGTATCAACTCCCCAAGCTTAACCCATTGCTTGTCCTCAAGCAATTCAGTTGACAAACTGAAAGTGACAAAGAAAAAAATTAGAAACTTGGTCTGATCTTGTTGTTGCAAATATGTATAGCCAGCATTTAGGTTTTCAGCAAAGATTGTCAACTAACCATATTCAAAATAACATTTAGGTCTCACATTTACTCATATCAATGTCATAATCATCTAGCGAGCAATAATAATGAATCTCGGATGACAACACTTTTTCAAAACAATCATGATATGATATAACAAAATGGTATCTCTCTAGCCCTTTCTGAGACCGCAAAATATAAATGCAGAGCACCCCTGAAGATCAAGGACTGACTAGACATTATAATTCATGGTAAAAGAGATCCAGTCATACTCAATATCAATTAGTAACAATGCATACAAATGACAGTGGTGCTCTCTAACTGGTGCTTTTTATAAGAGGATGATGACTCAACAATAAAAGTAAATAGATAGGCCCTTCGTAGAGGGAAGCAGGGATTTGCAGAGGTGCTAGAGCTCGAGCTTTAAAACAGAGATGAATATAATTTTGAGCGGTATGCTTTCATTGTCAACACAACAACCAAGAGATCTCGGTATCTTCCATGCTAGATACATTAGAGGCGGTTCCCCAAACAGAATGGTAAAGTTTTTACTCCCCCTCCACCAACAATCACAGCCCATGGCTGATCCGAAACAACAGGTACTCTCCATACCAACAACAGTCCTGGGGGAGTTTTGTTTGATGATTATATTTTGATTTGATTTCGAGCATGTCACGATTACCAGCCACTTTCTCGTGAATGACAAATCAACACTCATCATGAGAATAACCCACCTAGCGTGGAAGATACTGAACTGTTGGAAATATGCCCTAGAGGCAATAATAAAAGGATTATTATTATATTTCCTTGTTCATGATAATAGTCTTTATTCATGCTATAACTGTATTATCCGGAAATCGTAATACACGTGTGAATACATAGACCATAATATGTCCCTAGTAAGCCTCTAGTTGACTAGCTCGTTGATCAACAGATAGTCATGGTTTCCTGGCTATGGACATTGGATGTCATTGATAACGGGATCACATCATTAGGAGAATGATGTGATGGACAAGACCCAATCATAAGCATAACACACGATCATGTAGTTCGTTTTGCTAGAGCTTTGCCAATGTCAAGTATCTTTTCCTTAGACCATGAGATCGTGTAACTCCCAGATACCGTAGGAGTGCTTTGGGTGTATCAAACGTCACAACGTAACTGGGTGACTATAAAGGTGCACTACAGGTATCTCTAAAAGTGTCTGTTGGGTTGACACGGATCGAGATTGGGATTTGTCACTCCGTATGACGGTGAGGCATCTCTGGGCCCACTCGGTAATGCATCATCATAATGAGCTCAAAGTGACCAAGTGTTGGGTCATGGGATCGTGCATTACGGTACGAGTAAAGTGACTTGCCGGTAACAAGACTGAACGAGGTATTGGGATACCGATGATCGAGTCTCGGGCAAGTAACGTACCGATTGACAAAGGGAATTGTATACGGGGTTGATTGAATCCTCGACATCGTGGTTCATCCGATGAAATCATCGTGGAACATGTGGGAGCCAACATGGGTATCCATATCCCGCTGTTGGTTATTGACCGGAGAGTCGTCTCGGTCATGTCTGCATGTCTCCCGAACCCGTAGGGTCTACACACTTAAGGTTCGGTGACGCTAGGGTTATTAGGAAGACTTGTATGTGATTACCGAATGTTGTTCGGAGTCCCGGATGAGATCCAAGACGTCACGAGGAGTTCCGGAATGGTCCGGAGGTGAAGATTTATATATGGGAAGTTGTTATGCGGACACCGGAAAGTTTCGGGGGCATATCGGTATTGTACCGGGGCCACCGGAGAGGTTCCGGGGGTCGACCGGGAGGGGCCACCCCTCTCGGAGGGCCTCATGGGCCGCAAGGGGAAGGGAACCAGCCCCTGGGGGGATGGGCGCCCCCCCCTTGGGCCCATGCGCCTAGGGTTGGGGGGAAACCCTAGTGGGGGGCGCCCCCTTTGCTTGGGGGGCAAGTCCCCCCTCCCTGGCCGCCGCCCCCCCCCTCTAGATCCCATCTAGAGGGGCCGGCCCCCCTTGCCCCTTCCCCTATAAATAGAGGGGTGAGGGGAGGGCTGCTGGAAACAACCCAAGGCGCAGCCCCTCCCCTCCCCAACACCTCTCCTCCTCCGTTACGTGCTTGGCGAAGCCCTGTTGGAGTACTGTTGCACCAACACCACCACACCGTCGTGCTGTCGTTGGAGCAATCTTCCTCAACCTCTCCTTCCTCCTTGCTGGATCAAGACGGAGGAGACATCGTCCGTCCCGTACGTGTGTTGAACGCGGAGGTGCTGTTCGTTCGGCACTTGGTCATCGGTGATCTGAATCACGGCGAGTACGACTCCATCATCACCCTTCCCTTGAACGCTTCTGCACGCGATCTACAAGTGGTATGTAGATGCAAACTCACTCCCTTGACTCGTTGCTTAGATGAACTTATAGATGGATCTTGGTGAAACCATAGGAAAAATTTTAATTTTCTGCAACGTTCCCCAACAGTGGTATCAGAGCTAGGTCTATGCGTAGTTCTCTATTGCACGAGTAGAACACAATTTTGTTGTGGGCGTGGATCTTGTCAACTTGCTTGCCACTACTAGTCTTTTCTTGCTTCAGCGGTATTGTGGGATGAAGCGGCCCGAACCAACCTTACACGTACGCTTACGTGAGACCGGTTCCACCGACAGACATGCACTAGTTGCATAAGGTGGCTGTTGGGTGTCTGTCTCTCCCACTTTAGTTGGAGCGGATTCGATTAAAAGGGTCCTTATGAAGGGTAAATAGAAATTGACAAAATCACGTTGTGGTTATTCGTAGGTAAGAAAACGTTCTTGCTAGAACCCAATTGCAGCCACGTAAAAGATGCAACAACAATTAGAGGACGTCTAACTTGTTTTTGCAGCAATTGTCATGTGATGTGATATGGCCAGAAGTTGTGATGAATGATGAATGATATATTGTGATGTATGAGATCATGTTCTTGTAATAGGAATCCCGACTTGCATGTCAATGAGTATGACAACCGGCAGGAGCCATAGGAGTTTTCTTTATTTTTTGTATGACCTGCGTGTCATTGAAGAACGCCATGTAAATTACTTTGCTTTATTGCTAAACGTGTTAGCCATAGAAGTAGAAGTAGTCGTTGGCGTGACAACTTCATGAAGACACGATGATGGAGATCATGATGATGGAAATCATGGTGTCATGCCGGTGACAAGATGATCATGGAGCCCCGAAGATGGAGATCAATGGAGCTATATGATATTGGCCATATCATGTCACTACTATATAATTGCATGTGATGTTTATTATGTTTATGAATCTTGTTTACTTAGAACGACGGTAGTAAATAAGATGATCCCTTACAACAATTTCAAGAAGTGTTCTCCCCTAACTGTGCACCGTTGCTAAAGTTCATCGTTTCGAAGCACCACGTGATGATCGGGTGTGATAGATCCTTACGTTCACATACAACGGGTGTAAGACAGTTTTACACATGCAAAACACTTAGGGTTAACTTGACGAGCCTAGCATGTACAAACATGGCCTCGGAACACGGAGACCGAAAGGTCGAACACGAGTCGTATGGAAGATACGATCAACATGAAGATGTTCACCGACGATGACTAGTCCGTCTCACGTGATGATCGGACATGACCTAGTCGACTCGGATCGTGTAACACTTAGATGACTAGAGGGATGTCTAATCTGAGTGGGAGTTCATTGTAATAATTTGATTAGATGAACTTAATTATCATGAACTTAGTCTAAGACCTTTGCAAATATGTCTTGTAGATCAAATGGCCAACGCTCATGTCAACATGAACTTCAACGCGTTCCTAGAGAAAACCAAGCTGAAAGATGATGGCAGCAACTATACGGACTGGGTCCGGAACCTGAGGATCATCCTCATAGCTGCCAGGAAACAATATGTCCTAGAAGGACCGCTAGGTGACGCTCCCGTCCCAGAGAACCAAGACGTTATGAACGCTTGGCAGTCTCGCGCTGATGATTACTCCCACGTTCAGTGTGGCATGCTTTACAGCTTAGAACCGGGGCTCCAAAAGTGTTTTGAGCAACACGGAGCATATGAGATGTTTGAGGAGCTGAAACTAGTTTTCCAAGCTCATGCCCGGGTCGAGAGATATGAAGTCTCCGACAAGTTCTATAGTTGTAAGATGGACGAAAACAGTTCTGTCAGTGAGCACATACTCAAAATGTCTGGGTTGCACAACAGCTTGACCCAGCTGAACATTAACCTCCCTAATGAGGCGGTCATTGACAGAATCCTTCAGTCGCTCCCACCAAGCTACAAGAGCTTTGTGATGAACTACAATATGCAGGGGATGGTGAAGACCATTCCTGAAGTATTATCAATGCTGAAGTCAGCAGAGGTTGAAATCAAGAAAGAACATCAAGTGTTGATGGTCAATAAGACCACTAAGTTCAAGAAGGGCAAGGGCAAGAAGAACTTCAAGAAGGACATCAAGGATGTTGCTGCGCCCGGTAAGCCAGTTACCGGGAAGAAGTCAAAGAATGGACCCAAGCCTGAGACTGAGTGCTTTTATTGCAAGGGGAAGGGTCGCTGGAAGCGGAACTGCCCCAAATACTTAGCGGATAAGACGGCCGGCAACACCAAAGGTATATTTGATATACATGTAATTGATGTGTACCTTACCAGTACTCGTAGTAACTCCTGGGTATTTGATACCGGTGCCGTTGCTCATATTTGTAACTCACAGCAGGAGCTGCGGAATAAGCGGAGACTGGCGAAGGACGAGGTGATGATGCGCGTCGGGAATGGTTCCAAGGTCGATGTGATCGCCGTCGGCACGCTACCTCTACATTTACCTATGGGATTAGTTATAAACCTTAATAATTGTTATTTGGTGCCAAGTTTGAGCATGAACATTGTATCTGGATCTTGTTTGATACGAGATGGCTACTCATTTAAATCCGAGAATAATGGTTGTTCTATTTATATGAGAGATATGTTTTATGGTCATGCCCCGATGGTCAATGGTTTATTCTTAATGAATCTCGAGCATAATATTACACATATTCATAGTGTGAATACCAAAAGATGCAAAGTTGATAACGATAGTCCCACATACTTGTGGCACTGCCGCCTTGGTCACATTGGTGTTAAGCGCATGAAGAAGCTCCATGCTGATGGACTTTTAGAGTCTCTCGATTATGAATCATTTGACACATGCGAACCATGCCTCATGGGCAAAATGACCAAGACTCCATTCTCCGGAACAATGGAGCGAGCAACCAACTTGTTGGAAATCATACATACCGATGTGTGCGGTCCAATGAGCGTTGAGGCTCGCGGAGGATATCGTTATGTTCTCACTCTCACTGATGACTTGAGTAGATATGGGTATGTCTACTTAATGAAACACAAGTCTGAGACCTTTGAAAAGTTCAAAGAATTTCAGAATGAGGTAGAGAATCAACGTGACCGAAAGATAAAGTTCCTACGATCAGATCATGGAGGAGAATATTTAAGTCACGAATTTGGTACACACTTAAGGAAATGTGGAATCGTTTCACAACTCACGCCGCCTAGAACACCTCAGCGTAACGGTGTGTCCGAACGTCGTAATCGCACTCTATTGGATATGGTGCGGTGTATGATGTCTCTTACCGATTTACCGCTATCATTTTGGGGATACGCTCTAGAGACAGCTACATTCACTTTAAATAGGGCACCGTCTAAATCCGTTGAGACGACACCGTATGAATTATGGTTTGGGAATAAACCTAAGCTGTCGTTTCTAAAAGTTTGGGGATGCGATGCTTATGTCAAGAAACTTCAACCTGAAAAGCTCGAACCCAAGTCGGAAAAATGCGTCTTCATAGGATACCCGAAGGAAACCGTTGGGTATACCTTCTACTTAATATCCGAGGGCAAGATCTTTGTTGCCAAGAACGGATGCTTTCTGGAAAAAGAGTTTCTCTCGAAAGAAGTAAGTGGGAGGAAAGTAGAACTCGATGAAGTACTACCTCTCGAACGGGAAAGTAGTGCAGCTCAGGAAAATGTTCCTGTGATGCCTACACCAACTGAAGAGGAAAATAATGATGATGATCAAGGTACTTCGGATCAAGTTGCTACTGAACTTCGTAGGTCCACAAGGACACGTTCTGCACCAGAGTGGTACGGCAACCCTGTCCTGGAAATCATGTTGTTAGACAACGGTGAACCTTCGAACTATGAAGAAGCGATGGCGGGCCGAGATTCCAACAAATGGCTTGAATCCATGAAATCCGAGATAGAATCCATGTATGAAAACAAAGTATGGACTTTGACAGACTTGCCCAATGATCGGCGAGCGATAGAAAACAAATGGATCTTTAAGAAGAAGACGGACGCGGATGGAAATGTTACCATCTATAAAGCTCGACTTGTCGCTAAGGGTTATCGACAAGTTCAAGGGATTGACTACGACGAGACATTCTCTCCCGTAGCGAAGCTGAAGTCCGTCCGAATCATGTTAGCAATTGTCGCATACTATGATTATGAGATATGGCAGATGGACGTCAAAACAGCATTCCTTAACGGACATCTTAAGGAAGAACTGTATATGATGCAGCCGGACAATGATATAGAGCTTCTGGACAACATTAAGGCCTACTTGAATAAGTGTTTTTCAATGAAGGACCTTGGAGAAGCTGCTTACATATTAGGCATCAAGATCTATAGGGATAGATCGAGACGCCTCATAGGTCTTTCACAAAGCATATACCTTGATGAGATTTTGAAGAAGTTCAAAATGGATCAGTCCAAGAAAGGGTTCTTGCCTATGTTGCAAGGTGTGAGATTGAGCTCGGCTCAATCCCCGACCACGGCAAAAGATAAATAAGAGATGAGTATCATCCCCTATGCTTCAGCCATAGGATCTATTATGTATGCCATGCTGTGTACCAGACCTGATGTAAACCTTGCCGTAAGTTTGGTAGGAAGGTACCAAAGTAATCCCGGCAAGGAACACTGGACAGCGGTCAAGAATATCCTGAAGTACCTGAAAAGGACAAAGGACATGTTTCTCGTTTATGGAGGTGACGAAGAGCTCGTCGTAAAGGGTTACGTCGACGCTAGCTTCGACACAGATCTGGATGACTCTAAGTCACAAACCGGATACGTGTATATGTTGAATGGTGGAGCAGTAAGCTGGTGCAGCTGCAAGCAGAGCGTCGTGGCGGGATCTACATGTGAAGCGGAGTACATGGCAGCCTCGGAGGCAGCGCATGAAGCAATTTGGGTGAAGGAGTTCATCACCGACCTAGGAGTCATACCCAATGCGTCGGGGCCGATGAAACTCTTCAGTGACAACACTGGAGCTATTGCCCTTGCCAAGGAGCCCAGGTTTCACAAGAAGACCAGGCACATCAAGCGTCGCTTCAACTCCATCCGTGAAAATGTTCAAGACGGAGACATAGATATTTGCAAAGTACATACGGATCTAAATGTCGCAGATCCGTTGACTAAAGCTCTCTCGCGAGCAAAACATGATCAACACCAGAACTCTATGGGTGTGCGATTCATCACAATGTAACTAGATTATTGACTCTAGTGCAAGTGGGAGACTGTTGGAAATATGCCCTAGAGGCAATAATAAAAGGATTATTATTATATTTCCTTGTTCATGATAATAGTCTTTATTCATGCTATAACTGTATTATCCGGAAATCATAATACACATGTGAATACATAGACCATAATATGTCCCTAGTAAGCCTCTAGTTGACTAGCTTGTTGATCAACAGATAGTCATGGTTTCCTGGCTATGGACATTGGATGTCATTGATAACGGGATCACATCATTAGGAGAATGATGTGATGGACAAGACCCAATCATAAGCATAGCACAAGATCGTGTAGTTCGTTTTGCTAGAGCTTTTCCAATGTCAAGTATCTTTTCCTTAGACCATGACATCGTGTAACTCCCGAATACCGTAGGAGTGCTTTGGGTGTATCAGACGTCACAACGTAACTGGGTGACTATAAAGGTGCACTACAGGTATCTCTGAAAGTGTCTGTTGGGTTGACACGGATCGAGATTGGGATTTGTCACTCCGTATGACGGTGAGGCATCTCTGGGCCCACTCGGCAATGCATCATCATAATGAGCTCAAAGTGACCAAGTGTTGGGTCACGGGATCATGCATTACGGTACGAGTAAAGTGACTTGCCGGTAACGAGACTGAACGAGGTATTGGGATACCGACGATCGAGTCTCGGGCAAGTAAAACGTACCGATTGACAAAGGGAATTGTATACGGGGTTGATCAAATCCTCGACATCGTGGTTCATCCGATGAAATCATCGTGGAACATGTGGGAGCCAACATGGGTATCCAGATCCCGCTGTTGGTTATTGACCGGAGAGTCCTCTCGGTCATGTCTGCATGTCTCCCGAACCCGTAGGGTCTACACACTTAAGGTTCGGTGACGCTAGGGTTATTAGGAAGACTTGTATGTGATTACCGAATGTTGTTCGGAGTCCCGGATGAGATCCCGGACGTCACGAGGAGTTCCGAAATGGTCCGGAGGTGAAGATTTATACATGGGAAGTTGTCATGCGGACACCGGAAAGTTTCGGGGGCATATCGGTATTGTACCGGGGCCACCGGAGAGGTTCCGGGGGTCCACCGGGAGGGGCCACCCCTCTCGGAGGGCCTCATGGGCCGCAAGGGGCAGGGAACCAGCCCCTGGAGGGCTGGGCGCGCCCCCCCCCTTGGGCCCATGCGCCTAGGGTTGGGGGGAAACCCTAGTGGGGGGCGCCCCCTTTGCTTGGGGGAAAAGTCCCCCCTCCCTGGCCGCCGACCCCCTCTAGATCCCATCTAGAGGGGCCGGCCCCCCTTGCCCCTTCCCCTATATATAGAGGGGTGAGGGGAGGGCTGCTGGAAACAACCCAAGGCGCAGCCCCTCCCCTCCCCAACACCTCTCCTCCTCCGTTACGTGCTTGGCGAAGCACTGTCGGAGTACTGCTGCACCAACACCACCACGCCATCGTGCTGCCATTGGAGCAATCTTCCTCAACCTCTCCTTCCTCCTTGCTGGATCAAGACGGAGGAGACGTTGTCCGTCCCGTACGTGTGTTGAACGCGGAGGTGCTGTCCGTTCGGCACTTGGTCATCGGTGATCTGAATCACGGCGAGTACGACTCCATCATCACCCTTCCCTTGAACGCTTCCGCACGCGATCTACAAGTGGTATGTAGATGCAAACTCACTCCCTTGACTCGTTGCTTAGATGAACTCATAGATGGATCTTGGTGAAACCGTAGGAAAAATTTTAATTTTCTGCAAAGTTCCCCAACATGAACAGCCCCCAGTCGCTACATGAGCGATTCGGGCATACAAAACAGATTATTATTTGAAGGTTTAGAGTTTGGCACATGTAAATTTACTTGGAACGGCGGGTAAATACCGCATATATGTAGGTATTGTGGACTCATATGGAACAACTTTGGGTTTATGGAATTGGATGCACTAGCAGCATTCCCGCTTAGTACAAGTGAAGGCTAGCAAAAGACTGAAGAGCGACCAACTAGAGAGCGACAACGGTCATAAACATGCATTGAAATTAACCAACATTGAATGCAAGCATGAGCAGGATATAAATCACCATGAACACAAATATCGTGGAGGCTATGCTGATTTTGTTTCAACTACATGTGTGAACATGTGCCAAGTCAAGCCACTTAAATCATTCAAAAGAGGATACCATCCTATCATACTATATCATAAGCATTTTAATTTGCATGTTGGCACTCAAGAAAACCATTATAAACTCTTAGCTAATTAAGCATGGCATGAGTAGCTATAATCTCTAATTGTCATTGCAAACATGTTTCGCTCATAATGAGCTAAATCAAGAACGATGAGCTAATCATATTTATAAAAACAAAATAGGTCAAGTTCGTACCAGATTTTCTCCATCTCAAAATATGGTTTGCGCAAGTAAAAAAAACTTCATATCTAAAAATCATCTCACCCTAAAACGACTTTATTTTTTAGTATCGAGAGTGTGTATTATTACTCTCTCCGTCATTGCAAGACTTTACTTCCAACTTTGTTGGAAAGTCAAACCTTTTTATGTTTGACTGTATTTATACAATAATACAACAACATTTATGCCATCAAATTCATTGCATTAGATTCATGATAAAATATATTTTCATTACATACCTATCAGGTATCACAAAAATTGATATATTTTTACACAAACTCGATCAAACTTTAAGGTAGTTTGACCCTCCAACAAAGTTGGAAGTACACTCTTTCAAGGACGGAGGCGTACATAAGAGCCAGGAAGGGGTAATTTATTTTTAAGGAACGTCAGGCGTACACTCTTTCAAGAACAGATGAGTACATAAGAGCCAGGAAGGGGTAATTTATTTTTTAGAAACGTCAGGCTCGGACCATTGCATCAAAGCATGGTTAATAGTACAACTAGTTGATGGCTATATGACAATGTCATGTCATCTTTAGCCAAGTTTATAGCCAGTAAGTACAATAGTTAGACATAAAGTTGTGCTACTTTATTAATACATGGCCCACTTTCCACTCTTACATAGTACTTAGGAGCACGTGTTGCAGCTGGCTCTTATTCTGTAGCCGTCTCCTCTTATCTCCCCTCCATGTCATCAGAAATATAATATTTCTACTCGTATAGCCTGCTTACATAAGCTTATTGTACTTGCGCTCATGGTTGTATAGGAGCGCCATTAACAGCAACCATCTCAGAATAGCATGTATAGCAGTAGCATTTAAGGTCGCAGTCACACTCACCCCACAAGTAATCGAAGCTTTCATCTTGGCATGTATGATTGCAACCTTCAGTAAAACCGAAGCACGGTCCTCTATACTTGCCGCTCAGGTGCCGGCATCCACTCGGCTTGTTGCATGCAAATGCCATTGAACACAGTGGACATACTAGCACATGCAAGAACATGGTTAATTAACCAAAATATTAATCAAAACAATATCTTTCAAAAAATATTAATCAAAACAACATATTAAGTTGCATACACCAGCCAATTCAATGCCAAAACTTTAGCTGTTAGGAGAAGCATAAACATATAATCATATCCCCTAGTGTTTTCCAACTGAAGCTGGTCGGCCGGTGGCAAAGCTGGGCCTGCACTGGCTTTGGTATCAGGCGCTAGCTGGCCCATCACCAATGCGCCAAAGCCAAAGGTTGCTAGTGGAGACAAATTTGAATGACGCTGGGCAAGCCATGGAGTTGGAAGCCGGCTATAAGCAAGCTGAGTCGTTGTGAGCTGGATCGTGTGGATTCCACGCTGCTGGAGGCCAACATTGTGGTGTCGCCTACTGCAAGGAAAATGTGGTGGAGGGTCCGGATCCTTGCATTCTCTTGTACAAGAAAAATTGGTGCAGGCAGTGGAGGCACCACACTGTTCATCGGTACCTGATGGTTTGTGGTAATTGCTGCTTAGGTGTGCGTGCAAAGAGTATCCGGCGGACACCAACTGTGTGCATGCAGGGCATTGATGATACTAGCACACGCGATGCAAGAACGTGGTTATAATTAGCCAAAAGATTAATCGAAACAACATATTAATATAAGTAGCATGAACCAGCCAATTTAATGCCAAAACGACTTAAGCTACTAGGAGAGATACGGACAATCCACTTATATACTTCCACTGTTCATACATGTGCACATACATACCGGCAGCCACGATGACCATTAGCAGCATGATTGCAGAGAGATTCTTTTTTGAAGGTGACATTGGTTTTTTGGAAGATTTTGAATGTTGAAGAAAAGAATGAGCGAGCAGTTTGGTGGACGATCGAGTGAGAAGTCCAACAATATATATATATATCACATGCCTAGTGTGTTCCACCATAAAATAAAAGCATGAACATAGGATTCTCCGATCCTATTCTCCTAGTGTTTTCCAACAGAAGCACAAGAGTCCGTAAACATGTTTGTATTCAGTGTTTTATTTACAACCAAAGTTTCACATCAACCATATTATATATTTTTAGCATTTGATGACCAGGCCCTCTTTGGATGTGGTCTGAAGGACAGGCTAACATAGCTTAATACGCCTAAGTAAACATGACACCAAGTGGCATTGGTACTAACCTACCTCGCTTGTCCACTAATACACTCGTTTCCACTACATGAATATCAAATCACACTACTGCGTTAAAAAAATACTGTTGTATGTGTGTGTTCCAGTTTCCTTTTCTGATCCTCCATCAAAGGAAGGCTAATAATATATAGCCTAGCTGGTTGTATGGATCTTTGCAAATAGGGCTCTCAACCTACTCATATACTACTCCCTCCGTTCGGAATTACTTGTCTTGAAATGGATGTATCTAGAATTAAAATACGTCTACATACATCCATTTTCGCGACAAGTAATTCCGAACGGAGGGAGGTAGTAGTTAGGTCTTCACTATTAATACATGACACGCTTTCTTCTCTAACGGAGTTTCCTATTTCTTGTGCGTAAGGCTCTGTTTGGATGAGCTTGCACTAATGATTAGCTGACTATTAGGCCCTGTCTTACATGCGTCGAGTATTTGGTGAGCAGGGCTAGCATGAACATCAATATTCCCTCCGTTTTTTTTACTCCGCGCATAAAATTTGGTCAGAGTCAAACTACGCAAAGTTTGACCAAATTCATAACAAAAAATATGAACATCTACAATACTAAAACTATATATTATAAAAATATATATCATGACGCATCTAATAATATTGATTTCATATTGTGATGTTGATATTTTTTAATACAAAGTTAGTCTATAAAGTTTGACTTTGACCAAACATTATAGAGTTAAAAGCACCCTAGGTACCTCAACTTGCACAGAATATGATGATTTAGTCTCTAACTTGCAAAACTGCAGTGCACCATAACCCAACTTGCACTAGATGTGACGATTTGGTCCTGGGTTTGTTCAAGGTTTTGGGTACCGGGCGGTAAATTCGGTTACCGGTCCCGCTCCGCCACGAGAATCATGTATACCGAGCAGAAAATTTCGAACTTTTTGAATTTAAAATTCCTACCCCTATTTAAATAAGCTTGTATATCACTAATTGATACACAGGCATACCTGCGCCCCAGTGGTAAGGATCTTTAACCAGCAACTGCAGGTCATGTGTTCGAGGACAGCCAGCAGCACTTTTTACTTTTTGATTTTTGAAGCTGTAATTTCTTAATAAGAAAATAAGAGCGTGCGGGGGTCAAACTGGAGGCCAGAGCAAGTGCACGCATTGGAGCAGACATCTTACCGCTGCGCTAGCACTAGTGTAGATAACATTTTGTGCTCAAGTCTTATCTATTCATGTCCTAAAAAAATTGAATTCAAATTTTGATTTCAAATTTTGCTCGATTTGTTTTGGAATTTCGTGGTTACCGTGGTAACCGAGTTTAACGCCCCCCGAGAAAAATATTCCATCTGGAATCCAGAACATTGGGTCTATCACAGCATGACACTTAGCAGCCAGGTGGCCGGACCGGTCGTCGTGGCACTTTTGCAGGTACCCCCTGCCTTTTTATTGCAGGTTGTAGATAGGAAGAACCAGTGAAGATAAAAATGACCAAAAACGGAATGCTTTATATCTAATGTGTAAAAATGACTGATCTATTAAAGCGAACGCAGCATGCTCTTCCCAGTCACCATTCGTTCTCATCACCATCTTGCACTACATTTGCACTCTTTGGTTTAGTACTTTAGTTTGCTGTGGAATGGATCGTGCTAGTTGCTTAACCGAGCATACAGTATTCATGTGCTGCATTTTTTTTTTCCAAAAAGATTTATTAATAATCTGCACCAACCTGGCATGGTGTATGAATCTCATGGTCAATGTAGTGCTACAAGAAAGATTGAACAGGGGAGGTATTAAGCATACTTTTAACCTTCGATTGTACACGTTTAACTAGTTCTTGGCTGAATGCTTTTAACTGACCCTACTGAATGGAGAGTGCCAGGCCAGATATCTTAATATGTACTCCCTCAATTCCAAAATAGATGACCCCAACTTTGTACTAACTTTGCTAAAGTTAGTACAAAGTTGGGGTCATCTATTTTGGAATGGAGGGAGTAGTAGCTATTTGTACTCTCCTTTTCCTTTTAGAGTTTTGCTCAACACTGATAGGTAGGCATGCCAGGTTGGTGCAGAGTTCGTAGTGAGTGCTTTGTCTGTGGTTGGTGTCGCTCAAGTCTGAACTCTGACCATGTATTGGTGCTAGAATGTTATGCCTGATATGAACACAAGAGACATTAGGCATACTGTTTTGACAGGACATAGTAACAGTCCAGAGCGCAAAAAGTACACCTGCATGCGTGCATGATCTGAACAATGTTGCCCCTGCTCTGCCACTCTATGTTGCTACGGTAGTTTTAGATGGGTTCAATCTATACTTTTAGGTGGGTTCAATCTTTTGCAATGAACTCTGAACCAGATTAACCGTATGAATTAGCAGGAAATTCTCGAATTTTGGCGTTTTAGTTTTTCTGGTCAAAACAAGAGTTTAGACTCTGAATTTATCCAACATTAACAGTAGCAGGTGATGTACATGGTGCGATGTGATGCAGGGGCGAGGGTGCTAATCAACTTCAAGGTGAACTCCAGCGCGGCACCGGAGGAGATCCCTCTAGGGGCGGAGCGCACCATGCACCAGCACGGTGTGGATTTTGGGTAACGGGCGTGGGTTTCATTCATGGCTGGACGACTGGGAGGATTGTTCACGGCAGGTCGGTGGGAGCACTGTCCAGATCGAGTCAACTATGCGAGGGAGTCGACAAGGAACAGATAGTCAAGCTGAGCGGGAAGGATAGGGTGAATGGGGCAGAGGTGCAAGCGAGCAGCGAGCTGGACTGGCGGCCGCAGCGAAAGCGGAGGGCGAGCGCGGCATGTTTGCGTTGGGTACGGCCAGCAGCGAGGTGGGCTGGCGGCCGCGGCGAAGGCGAAGGGCGAGCGCGGCAGGTTTGCGTTGGGCACGGCCAGCAGCGTCAGCGACGACCGCCCCGCCAACTCCTCGGCCACCTGGGAGTACGATAGCAGCCGCGTGAAGTCAGAGGAAGTTGGGTAACGCCGCGAGCACGGCCGTCACATTGACTCCGGCAGCCGGGGCAGGCAGCAGTGCGGGGGTGAGCAAGGAGACATGACCTCAGGGGTTGAGATTATGTTGTCCTGTGGGTGATTATCCAAAACGACAGGCGGGTACTTGCAAATGTGCCGTGACGACCGGTCCATCCACCAGGCTGCCAAGTGTCTTGCTGTGATAGGCCTAAGACCAAATCGTCACATCCAGTACAAGTTGGGGTATGGTGGAGTGCAGTTTTGCAAGTTATGGACTAAGTCATCACATTATGTGTAAGTTGAGGTACCCGAATGCTTTTAACTCAACTTTATATGCAGACAAAAAAGAAATGGAGGGAATACGTACTGCCCCATACCAACAAGTTAAGCCAGGTAGGCACCTACAGTCATCTGTGCGCGCCTTTTGCTCGAAAGTTTGGACAAAAGTTTGGAGCAGCTGTACAGTACATGTCCAAGATCTTCCAGCTACTACTAACCAGAGCTAGTTGGGTAGCCTCCCTCTAGACCATTGTTGGTATTGTACGTATCAGGCCGACCCCTACCACCATCACCAGCATTTTCATGCGTGATTCAATTTAGTACTAGGTAAGTGGCGCGGCTTGCCGCGCATTGCCCGCAAAACGGCAGGTAACCAGACACGATTAACCATTTTGAAAGATGATAGAGCTAAAGTGGTATATGTACAAGTGAGTTTAGCACACGAATATAGAGTTTCACAAGTCTAAACAATGTAAAAAAAACAGCAGCGATCATTTAAAGAGGAATGTGAAAAAGAACACACTATGATAATATTGAGGAGAATAGCCCAAGCAAAGAGCTGGTCACATGTATATATTTTTTTTTTGCGGGTTGAGCTGGTCACATGTGAATGAAAGCAGTTCTATGTAAGGAGAATATGGATGAAGTATTTGTAGTAGGTCACAGAACCGCATCTACATCTGACATTTTCAATCAAAGGGCTAAGACATGTTCTTCAAAATACAAAAACAACATACACTGTTTTGCCTTGCCTTCCCCAGATATCGTGATTTTGTTTCTTCTATGAAGATATCCAAAAGGATACCGTCGACCTGATCCACATAAGAATTGAAGCATTAATATTATCAACCATCACAAGGAAAATAACACGAGAAAATATGTATCATCTGACATCCTTTGCGGTGCTAAAAAATAGTATGTAAGCAGCATGGGCACATTGTGCACAAGCAATTAGCATATAAGCTTAAGCGAGTATCACCAATTCAGATTATGTAAAAAGAAGAGGAGCATTGATCAGATAGTATATACACAACTTTATTCTTCTGTAATGAAATGTTGTCTTTGACCTACTTTCCTTTTAGGTAAAACGAGCACAATAATTCAACTAATTGTGCCTTTGTTTTGCCTGCAAGGAGAAGTGCTAAATAGAAAAATACAACTGATCTACTTTCCTTTGATCTACAACAATACAATCGATTTACAAATCATATATGAGAATGGTACATCTCTCTTACAGCACCTCTTAAAATTGTAAGAGCAATGGTGGCTTTTCGTCGCTGCAAAATTAAATCACGGTCATGTAGAACACATAACACAATGAAGAACCCAATAGATCTATGTAGGTGTATATTTTTTTTTGCGGGAAAGATCTATGTAGGTGTATAAATACACCAACAAATAGCAACTTGGTCATAGGACACCATAATCTATAATTTTATATTCGGGAAAAATTGTATCCCCCAAGCAACACATGAATAAATAGTTACCTACGGAAAAAAGCAGACACTTAGAAATCATTTATGACCTGAAGGACATTAGAATAGAAAATGGGTATACCTGTAGATCCACGGGTGGAGCAACGGCAGAGAGGCTAACACAGCTTCAACCAGCCGAGGTGAAGGAAGTGCAGATGCAAACAACATCACAAGGACAATGTAAATCAGCAGCCGCCATGAAACGGCCAAAACGGAACAAAGAAGAGCAAAGGAGGGCGTCAACCTGAAGAAGTAATAGAAGAACATGGCGAGAGAATGATCCATTGGAATCGTATGCGCCTTATGTGGCCGATGCCGGTGAAGGAGCTCCTGTATGAGGCTGGTAAGGACTGGATGCTTTACATCCTTGAGGGCTGACACAAGGAGCACCATAATTTTGTTAGTTTGGCATATATGGGAATTATGGAATGATGCTATGCATGGTAAGGAAATACCTCCTCTGGAAATTTCCGTAGAGTTTCTGTGTAGCTATTGGCAGTCACTTGATACTGAAGGGTAAAATGTCGCTAGTGTTGGAAGCTGAAAGGCCAAAACCGACAAACTCAACAAGTCGCTTGTCCTGAATCCCACCTCCAAGGGACCAGGTTGCACTGTCAGTAGATGGGGCATTCTCGAAGAGTGATGATACGGCGGTATGTAGCTGGTATGATACTATGAAACCATGATGGGACGATCATCTTTGCTGCTTATAGATTCATGTTCCATTGTAATGACGCACTGGAAGCAGAGATACATGTGTTGATGCAGGGCATGCCTTTGGCCATGCAACACACTGAGTTTTCAGTTCTCGTGCAGTCAGATTCTCGATTGCCCTATCGATCTTCAGAGATGATTCGCTTGTTTGCCCTTTGTATGGTAATCTAGCTTTGGAGATCAAGTCCCTGAGAGAAAAACGTGTGTTTATTCCATAAAAGCCTCATCATACTCGGAATAGAGTAGCAAATTGTTTGGCGAGATACGGCCATAGAACAGCTGTGAACGACCTCCATGTGCTGAGGATTTCCTGCCTCTTGATTGTAACTCAATAATTCTGAAATAAAACACTTTTATCCTCGAAAACAAGAATTAAGTAGCATCAGTGCCTAACGTTGTACTCCAGTAATTAAGTAGCGATCATACTGCCAATCTATCTCCGTGCCCTACTCTGCACACGTGAAAAGGCCGCCTGAAGGCTGTCTCTTGCTCCTGATGCAGTGCGTATTCTGAAGTTGCTTCTCAACGCTTCCAGTCTGAATCGAACTACGTGTATATTTAACCTACATAAGCACACGACACGGCATGCAAGCAGCGCAACTCATGGAAACTTGCGACGGGCGGATCGATGGAACCACCTAGCAAGCGCTTGCAAGCCGACGCTGGCACAAGCACCGAGCTGCCGCAGGACGTGGTGTGGGAGGTCCTGCTGCGTGTCCCGGCCGGGGCGATATGCCGATGCCGCGCCGTCTGCCGGTCCTGGCGCTCCCTCCTCTCCGACCCGTCCTTCGTCAAGGCGTACGCTTCAAGGCGCCCTGGCCTCGTCCTAGCCCTCGCCATCGACGGCAACCGTGTTGACATGGGGAACCTATCGTCCGGCGACGTTGTCCAGTGGATAAAAAAAGTTGCATCTCACTTGCCTGCTAGAATCACCTCGGTCTCAATATAGCTTTATGCAGCAACAAATCATTGAACTCACCGCACCACCACATAACAGGAATGGCTCTCAACCATGACATTAGCAAAAAGAAAAAATAAATTAAATGCAACAAATATGTCACCACCACATAAGCAAGTGTGTGAATGGTAAAGTCAGGGCATGTACAGTAGTAGTGCCTATCTCGATCACGAGAGCACACATATAGGTCGGAATGGATAACTACATACTGAACGGCTACAAATATAGATCGATAGCTACATGGATGGATGACACCGGTGACCTCCTTCATCTCTGTGCTTCTCAGACCACTACGGAAACCTCCTTCTGCCGTCTCTTGTTATCCTCCTGCATCTTGAGGACGGAGGCATCGGACTGGAACTTGAGCCATGGCATGAGAGCATGCCTCACCCGTCTTTCCCGCTCGAACCGCTCACAGAACTTGGCGTAGCTCACGTCAGAGTCTTCGTCCGAGTCGTAGTCCGTCTCGTCCGACATGTAGTCCATCTCGTCCGCCTCCGCCATACCGGGCCCCCTCAGTCCCGCCAGCACCATGAACGCCGGGTCATTCGCCTTGGAGTTGGACTTGACGACGAACGCCTCCTCCTTCTCCTCATTGGCCTTGAGGATGGCCGCCTCCTTCTCCGCCTTGGCCATCGCCGGATCTCTCACGCCGATCTCTCCTGGTGGGTTAAGGTTTGGTTTTTTTTTCGACGAGGAGAGGTTAGGGTCTCTCTCTCTCTCTCGCTCCCTCCCTCCCTGGATCTTGGAACGAAGGGGAGCAGGCGCGACGTCTGGCGTATATATATATGTCCAGGCGAACTGTTCGCACACCAACATGTCACCGTGTACCTCCAACGCCGAGGGTGATGCACCACAGCTTACGTCGAAGGAGACCCGTCCGGAAGCGCGGTACGCAAGCAATCCGGCGGGCGCTTTTGAGCACCCGAAACCCCACGCGCCCGGGAGGGACCCCGTCTGGACGCGCGGCGGCTATGGGCTGCCCTAGGTCGGTTCGCCCGCCCCTAGAGCCTCGAGGATCGCTGCCCTTCAAGGAAGAACGAACGAAGAACGAGAGAGAAAGAACAAGGGAGAGATGTAAAACTAGGGTAAAAAGTAGATTGATTGTTCGATTGTGTGTTGTTGTTCAATCGGCCGTCACCCCTTAGGTATATAAGAGGCGGCTGGACTTCCCGTGCAAGGAAAAGTCTTGGATTCACGTCCAAAACCCTAGTCAAATTCGGATTGGTCTTGTCCGAACTTTCCGAAACTGTTCGGTTTAAACTGGCTGCATCTTGTGGGTCTTTTTTGTGGTGGTAAACGATCTCGGATGAAAACGAGTCCAAAAGCAATCTTGACCGTTTCGACGATACGAACAACTTTCATGTTGAACGTTTTTTGATGGGAGGTCATCTTGAGGGTCAAATAGCTCGCGCAAAAAATCTCTTTACTCACGCTACCAATCAGACATGGCGTCTGGTGGGGCGCGCCATATTTCGCCTCGTGACAGCGCTGCAATCCGATTGCTCTAACTTTTGCATACGCACTCGGATTTGGACGATGTTTATATCAAAATCAATCGTTTCAACGAGACGAAGACAATCCGTGTAGATCATTTTTCCATTTGAGGTCGTCTTGGGGGCTTAATCGGCCAAACTGTACTCTGAATGTAAGTTCTTAGTACTTTGAGCATAGTTTCGGCCTTCGAGATGAAATCGGACGGCGATGACCCAAACTTCAAAGATGTTCATATCAACAATACGGAACTCTTTCATGAACATCACTTCTCCATTTGAGGCGATCTTAAATAAGTTATTGACCGTGCCAAAATCTGGTGTCAACACATGCCCCCTGTTTTTCGGCAAAACTTGCGTGCCGAAAAATAATTTGCAATGTATTTGTTCTAAGGACGATGTCAACACTCCATCGGCCATTTATTTTTCTCAGGACGATAATTATGTATCGGCCATGTTTATGCTAAGGGCGATAGTTATATATCGGCCGTTGATTTTAACCTCTTGTTCACATCATACCTTGTAACCGATTACCACCAATCGGCTTTAAAGAGATGGGAATGAACCCGTTCCTTGTAGCACTAAGGAAATCAAACCCCGAGAGGTCACGCCCTGTTAAGCAAGTTACATCGGGATGTTTCCAATCCACCGATGCATCGGCCAAAGCAACACAAGCCGAATTATCCGCGTGAATGATTTCTATCTCATCATCGATCCATTGTATTAAAAATTGATGCATGGTAGATGGCACACATTGGTTAGCATGAACCCAATCGCGATCTAATATAACACTATAGTTACCTTGCACCTCGGCGATGAAGAATGTGGTGGCCAAAGTTTTGCTTCCCACGATGAGTTCCATGCACATCACACCTTTGGCCTCTGTCTTTTCTTTACCCACGAATCCATTAAATACCATATTGGTCTTCATCAATGCATCATCATCTAACCCCAACTTTTTGAAGACCGAGTAGGGCATAAGATTTACCACAGCACCACCATCAACGAGCATCC
Organism: Triticum dicoccoides; assembly: GCF_002162155.2. Lineage (NCBI taxonomy): Eukaryota > Viridiplantae > Streptophyta > Magnoliopsida > Poales > Poaceae > Triticum > Triticum dicoccoides. Next base: position 669,504,227 of record NC_041393.1, read on the forward strand.
TAGCAACTGGCAATCCGTTAATATGACCTTTGAGGTACAATGGCTTCAAGTGTTTCACCGGTTCTCTTGGCTTCTCGAAAATAGCATTCTTAGGACCAAAATTCAGCTGGGCTACCTCCCCTTCATCACCTATAGCACAAAACTCGGGCAGGTAAGTAATATACCATATTAATATCCATACCTTCCCGAACCGGCATAGATTCATAATCCACCATCTCATCTTCATCTCCCAATGTGTATATTGGGCTTAAAGATTCCTCAATTGAAGGGGATATTTCAGGTAGTGTAGACGATGTAATAGGGGTCGCATCATCCTCTTTTGGTGGTGAAGGTGTTGCTGCAGCTAATGTAGAAGCATCTGTGTTTTGTTTTTGTTTAGGCCTCCACACTTGTTTTGTGAGTGCTATGGGCCGAATTTCACTAAATAATTCGTCCCTTTGCCTCTCCTCTTTGTGTTCTACCTTCTCATGGTTCCTCATGCGTTGTAACCTCCTTTTCATGGTCTTAGTTAAACCGGGAGGACACCACTTAGGTTGAGTATATTTGGGATCCCTTGGTTTGGCCTTGCTTGTGCTCGCCTCATGATCATCAACCATGGAACCCTGCTGAACAATAACAATATCACCATTAGAAGTAACCAGATTACCAACAACCGGCTTTGTGATCTCCTTTTGCTTGTCGCATTCTGAAATTTCCGCATTAGGTGACTTAACACGCCACACTTTTTTATTGGCCTTACTCGGAGAATTTTTTGTTGGCCGATTAGCACCATAACTCAAACGGCTTTGGGTGGGATAATAAAGCCTCTCGCGAGCAGGCCTTCTAGGTGTTATCCACCCCATATGGAAATCATAAGGAGCAATTGGGGGCTGCCCCCATCCTCCATTGAGGTCTCTCATGTAATATGGTGCATAGGAGGGTTGTGACATCCATGGTGTCAGTGCCCATGACCCATATGGCCTTGCATAGCGTCGAAACTCTTGCTCCAGAAGCGATCTTGAACGCTTCGAATGTGATGGCCGATTAGAGCTAGAACCGGCCGCTTGACTTGCATATTTAGATAGCAGCATATCAAAAGTTGGCTTGATTCGCTTGCGCTTAGCTTCACTCTTTCCCCACTTAAAAACTTCTGAATTCTTGGGCTTGATAAATTTAACATGAGTATCTTCTTGTACTTGTGGTTGCCCCCCGAGTACGGGATTTTTTATGGTGATCTTCAATACTTCCTTGCCATCGGGTTGCTTATCAAGCACAACCTCTCTTCCCAAGACTTTGTCGCCCTCCTTGCCTTTCCTGGGTTCACCAATAACAACATTATCTTTATTAGCAGATTCGGCTATGCTAGGCCGAATTAACATTTTCTTTCCCTCCAAGTCCATGGTGTTCATCGGAAAGGGTTGTTTGTCAACTTGCATCTCAGCAAAATTCAATCGTCCATCATTAATGGCCGATTGTATCTGTCGTCGAAAAACATTGCAATCGTTAGTAGCATGGGAAAATGAATTATGGTATTTGCAATAAGCACGCCATTTCAACTCATCAAACGGCGGTATGGTGTGTGATATTCTAATAATCTTATCCTGCAAGAGAGCATCAAATATCTTATCACACTTAGATATATCATATGTAAACCTCATCTCCTCATCACGATTCTTGCGAATCGGCTTAAGAGCATTGCATGTATAGGGCTTGGCCTTTGAGGACCAAACAAACTCAGTAGTATAAATATCAACCTCATCATCTGAATTATCATCATTGTGTTCAACCATATGCATTCTAGGACGATCGGTTGTAGACCTATGAATCTCTTTACTTCGACTCTCTTGAGCCAAAGCTTTTTGTAAGACTTGATTAATGTTTAAAAACTCATAACTTTCTAGCCTCTCTTTAATGTGAGTTTTCAAACCATTAAGAACAAGATCTGCCAAGTCTCTTTCAGTTATCACTAAGCTATAACATCGGTTTTTTATGTCTCTAAATCTCTTGACAAAATCGGTGACCGATTCATCATGTTTTTGCCTAACCGATGTAAGATGTGACAACTTTAGCTCATTATCGCCGCTATAAAAGTGATCATGAAACTTTTGCTCTAATTACGACCATAAGAGAATTGAGCCATGTGGTAAAGCAGCAAACCATGAAAATAAGGTGCCAGTTAAAGATAAGGGAAATAAACGTACTTTCAACTCTTCTATGGAACCTGCTTCACCCAACTGTGCTAGATACTGACTCACATGCTCCCAAGTTGTTTTCGTACTCTCACCACTAAATTTAACAAAATCAGGAACCTTATAACCTTGAGGGTAAGAAATTGCATCGAAGTGTTCAGGATAAGGCTTTTGATACACACGACTCTTTACTTTCGGCTCGTTTCCAAAAGTTTCTAGAAACATCTTATGCAAATCCTCCCTTAATTTAGCTAAAATTGGATCCGATGTAGATGAAGATGTTTGTGGCAATGACATAGGAGCAACCTGAGTACTAGCTATTGGTGCAACTTGTGGGATGGGCGCCGAACCATAATTCGGCGGAAGACCAAACATGCTTGCACCTATGGGTGGTGTGACAAAGTGATTCGGCGTTGACGCCGAATTGGGCACACTCATAATATGATTAGGGTATGTAGGTGTAGCCACAATATGGTTGGTTTGAGTAGGGTAAAAATTCAACGGCATATTATATTGTTGTTGCATAGGTGGTGCCGATGAAATAGGTAAAATTGGACTAGGGTTTTCAGATATACCAACAGTACCACTAGATGATGGAGGCATATTTTTTTGAGCATTAGCACTAGCCACAAAAGAATTGTATGCCATCACATTACCCTTACTAACAAGACTTTCAATCACAGCCACTTGCTCTGGAGAAAAAACTTTACTCACAGTGATCACATCTTGTTCGTCGATGAGGGGAGGAAAATTGACGTTTCCAGCCAGAGTGATGTTGCCTTGACGGTCCTTCTTGAAACCTGAAAGAAACGCTTCCAAATCCTCCTCCTCGCGCTTCTTCTTGAGCGCCTCAAAAGACTCTTCACACTACTTCTTGCGCGCTTCGTAGGCTTGGCGATATTCATCCGATAGTTCATCAAGACCGGGCTTAATGATGTTATCGGCGTCAACTTCTGAGGGCTTGGGGAGATTAGACATGGTTGATGATGATTCTTGATCTTTCTTTCCCAGCGGAGTCGCCAAAAAGTGTGTTCGCACACGAACACGTCACCGTGTACCTCCAACACCGAGGGTGATGCACCGCAGCTTACGTCGAAGGAGACCCGTCCGGAAGCGCGGTACGCAAGCAATCCGGCGGGCGCTTTTGAGCACCCGAAACCCCACGCGCCCGGGAGGGACCCCGTCTGGATGCACGGCGGATATGGGCTGCCCTAGGTCAGTTCGCCCGCTCCTAGAGCCTCGAGGATCGCTGCCCTTCAAGGAAGAAAGAACGAAGAACGAGAGAGAAAGAACAATGGAGAGATGTAAAACTAGGGTAAAAAGTAGATCGATTGTTTGATTGTGTATTGTTGTTCAATCGGCCGTCACCCCTTAGGTATATAAGAGGCAGCTGGACTTCCCGTGCAAGGAAAAGGCTTGGATTCACGTCCAAAACCCTAGTCAAATTCGGATTGGTCTTGTCCGAACTTTCCAAAACTGTTCTGTTTAAACTGGCTGCACCTTGCGGGTCTTTTTTGTGGTGGTAAACGATCTCAGATGAAAACGAGTCCAAAAGCAATCTTGACCGTTTCGACGACACGAACAACTTTCATGTTGAACGTTTTTTGATCAGAGGTCATCTTGAGGGTCAAATAGCTCGCGCAAAATATCTCTTTACTCGCGCTACCAATCAGACATGGCGTCTGGTGGGGCGCGCCATATTTCGCCTCGTGACAGGGCTGTACTCCGATTGCTCTAACTTTTGCATACGAACTCGGATCTGGACGATTTTTATATCAAAATCGATTGTTTCGACGAGAAGAAGACAATCCGTGTAGATCATTTTTTCATTTGAGGTCGTCTTGGGGGCTTAATCGGCCAAATTGTACTCTGAATATAAGTTCTTAGTACTTTGAGCATAGTTTCGGCCTTCGAGATGAAATCGGACGGCGATGACCCAAACTTCAAAGATGTTCATATCAACAATACGGAACTCTTTCATGAACATCACTTCTCCATTTGAGATCATCTTAAATAAGTTATTGACCGTGCCAAAATCTGGTGTCAACACGAACCCTCGCAAAATACACGACCCGCCTCGGATCGGGCTGACCTCGTTCATTGGGCTGGGCTGGCCCCATATCTTCTTTCTTTCTTTCTTTCTTTCTTTTCCTAGCTTGTTTTTTCTGAGAGAGAGGGAGACAGAATTCAAACTAGCTTGTTGGGCTAGTCTTCTCGGGAAAAATAGTCACATTTATGCGCGCCTGCATATGTACTGTGTTCAAAAAGAATCGGAACATTTTTTCAAATTGTGAATACTTTTCAGAAGTGGAGATGTTTTTAAAAAATTGGGACCATTTATGAAGTTTCAGGAAAAAACCCGTGAGAACGTGAATAATTAATCGTGAACAATTTTTTCAAAAAACTGATAATTAAAATTATTTTCATCTATTTACAAGGGAAAAACAAACTTAAGGAAGTTTTAGATTAATTAAAATTTTAAAGAACTCATTTCCCATACCATGAATTAAGTTGGACCGTCTATTATTTGCAATCTAACGGACTAGATCGAGTCGTACTCACAATACTACCCATCAAATACAGTTGGGCTCTTTGCACCTATATCACGGACACCCAAACGATCAATCCATCATTTTATCCCAATTCATAAAAAAAGTATGAATCTATCCTTTTCCGCTCCAACTTACAACAAGAAGATGCATGAAACGACACACAACAAGAAGCTCGTAGCGGGCTAACCAAGCCTCCATTGAAAAGCAAGTATTACATACAGGTTCAAGGTAGAAGTTGCGTTGGATGTTCTGCTCATATATAGAGTAGCTAAACGAGTTTTGACTGAATATACAATGGTGCCATCGATAGAGAAGATAGACCCATTGATATAGGCCACGTTCACCTCATTTAAACCAAATAGACAACAATGGCACACGCATGGGCACTCCAACACCTGGGTTCAAATCCTTCCGGAGACGAATTTAGGTTCTATTTATTCCTGAGAACCAGGTTTTCCTGGTACTCACGCAATTATCCTTGAGGACTAGGCTCGGTGCGTAACCGATAGTAAAAATCCTGGGACTCATGTTTAAAATGTTGTGTGCATCCCTAGTTGGTGCAGAGACCGGGGAAGTGAACCCAACCCACCCCCCAATTCAAATAAACAATAAGCTACGTGTGCCACTCCCATGTACCTCCCCACCCCCCACCCT
>NC_041393.1:669509842-669511225 GCF_002162155.2 Triticum dicoccoides
GGTTACTATGAAATCACCTCAGAATACTTTCAGGAATACCTTGGAGGATCCTGGAGTCAACCCCCGCGCCAAGGGCTATACCATCCTATTATGAATTTCCTGAGATGTTCATCCATTTGTTGGTTGCACCCTTTGATTGCGCAGGAGTCAATTATTAGGGTGGTCTCTCATAGAAAATATCAAGTTGTTAGTGCTCTTTCCAGTGTAGTGTCCGTCTATAACACATAGCTTTTTTGGGGTATGTCATGTCCACATGAGTACGAATGGATCCTGAGGTGATAAGGCAGGTGAAGGTCAGACCTCACGGCAGAAAACACTTGTCTTGAAGTTATAACAAAAATGTTCTGAGCTTGGAGCACAAAGTGTCGAAAGATGAACAAGAGTCATATGGAGATATGATCGGCAAAAGTTTGCCTACCGGTTGAAGTTCACTTCATCGGTGATGTCCACATCAATGGTTGTGAATAAGATTAGGGTTTTGAATCACTCACTTTCAATTAAGAAATATATTAATTTGAGTGGAAGTGCACTTTATATTAAAACTAGTAGAATGTCCGTGTGTTGCCACGGGATTTTAAAATACTAGTGAGTATGTTGTTCAGTTTGAGCTAGAAATTCTGGTATCTGCCCTGCATGTCTTTACTAGCAGTATGTGAAATGCCTGTCATGAACCACTTGCAAATTCTACCATTATATAAATTGTAAATCTGAGATGTACTAGTGAGCATGCTCTTTCTATGGCACTAATCTATGACACTCATATTGATGCAACGCTGTGAAAAAATTACACTGGACATCACGACGCCTTTTACCTCCCTCATCGGTGCAGATAGGTCAACGACCATCATCACTTGGAATCAAACTGCTGGGACTTTTAGTGACACATTTGGGACGACGACCATGACTGTAAAAGCAATGTTTTTCTATGCTGTCAATATTACTATGAAACTTCTCTTCTTATTTCTTCTTGGGCCTCGATTTACAAATCTTGAAATATAGACTCACTATCATTTTAGGAACGTACAGAATTCCGCGCCTTCGCCGTTGCCAGGAGAGACACACAAGCATGTGGTAGCTTTGCTGCTCGCTGTCGAGAAAACCGTTATCTACAAGTGTAACATTCTAGGTTTTCAAGACGCACTCTTTGACAACCAGGGGGCACATCTGCTTTACCAGTGGTACATCCATGCAACGATCGATTTCATTTGTGGAGGACGGTCTTTGTACAAGGTAATGAAGATTGCATCATCCTTTTACTATTTCCTTGGCCCTACCTGCAATTTGACCTTAATGTTTTCAGTTGAACTGCACGAGTGCATGCTGGACTCCGTGGCAAAGAGCCTTCACCACATCTCAGCCAATGGCGGAGCTAGCCGAGTATGG
>NC_041393.1:669511593-669523167 GCF_002162155.2 Triticum dicoccoides
CATGCCCCCCCTTAAGACACATAGCTCCGCCGTTGATCTCAGCGCAGCAAGGCAGACGACTCCGGATTCTCCTCTTCTCTGGCTACGAGCTCAAAGGCTCAGGCCAGCTATATCTGGGCAGGACCTTGGGCCCATTTGCTAGAATGATATACACGGGCTGCTTTTTCAGCAATGTCATCCTCCCTGAGGGTTGGGGCACTATGAACTCCTCTGAATCAACAAGGTGTGTGCAACTAATAATCTGCCACCCTAAACTAATCATTTTTATAATAATCAACGACCATGAACTAACAGAGGACACCCCGCCATGCACTAACAGAGCATCAGACCGTCAGCATTAATCTAATCAGCTAAGTAGCGTCATGCATTATACTACTCAACTAGGGAATCAACCATACCATCATGCATTATGTTCTATGATGATAGCATGTACTGTAAGAGAGGCAAAATAGAGCATACATGCATAACAGAGCAAAATGGAGCAGGCAGGTAGCCACGCACACACATTGAAACAGTGCATCGGGAGGGGATGGAAGGAACATCAGGGAGGGTGGGAGAAGAAGATAGAGGAGAGGGGTGAAGAGAGAGCTCGTGATAGGCCTACTCCATTTTCAAGCTTTATAGGCTCATCTCATGTTCCAATGTTACAACAGTCATATGCCCAAGCCTGAAAATCCAAACAATCCTTTTTTTGATATGTTGTATGTACTATTCATTATTCCTTCTGCTGGCTTAAGAAACGCCCAACAGTTTTAAAAATATTTATGTTTTCCTTATTGAGTAGATGATTTCTGTATCAGCACCATTATGCAGTCTTGTGTAGTGATAGTCATATCTTCATGTTTTCGTAAAACCGTCATAATCATCAAGAATTGCAACGGGTAGATATCAATATTCTTAGGGCGTGTGTCATAATCGGAGAAAATTTGTTCACAAATTGGTGGTAAAGAACAAGCAAATTGTTGCAGGCAGGTAGGTCGATACCTATACAAACAGTTGTACAGTCATGGAACAGATTATATCAGAAGTACCAGCATTTTACGCCTGGTAGTGTACATAGAACATGACTTGTAGCTAGTTCATGTGTTATGTCTACTAGATGAACCATTGCGCCAATGGCGTAAAAAGCGAGAGCGGGCTGGTATTCAAACCATATATATGTGGCGATTTAGAACCAACTTAATAGATACCTATATCCCATTACATGGTACCACGATAGATTAAAAGGAAATAATGAGCATACATTGGTTTTATAAAGCAAGCTATAGTAGCAAAGATGCAAGAGTGAGCACTCAAACTATGTGGAGCAGAACTTTTATCAAGCAATGTACATAGGTAGAGATGCATCATATAGACACCTCTGATCATATCAGGCCGAGTCATCATTGCACGTGACATCGTTATCGGAAATGACTTCATCGTCTAAGCAACTCTTCATGGTGTGTGTGTTTGGTGGGCTGCCAATGCCAAAAGCAGAAATGCCTTCCATATAGTCATCTAGCCTGCAATAATATTTTTCCTGTGGGATTTCCATCCAGATCACTCCACCAGCTGCTGCTTAGCTAGTCTATTATCCCTTCCTTTTCTGTATGCTCTTGTTGTAGAGATTTTTTTTGTTCAACCAACTGCAACCTATCATAGTTGTTGTCTTGTAGGACCTTGTTGTAAGGTGTTCTGTAACATACTTTACCTGCGGGAGAGTATGGTTCAGATCATTGTTGTTAGGGGAGAACAAATATTCTGTAGTATACTTTGCAATAGTTTGTACGATCTAATAAATCAAATAAATCTATAAAGTAATATAAGAGTACATAATCTGTGCATGGACAACAGACAATGATCAAAATTTCCTTACGAATGTACACTAGTAGAAAAGGGGGCAATGGTCCAGGCCAGGTCAGCCCATTAGTCCCGGTTCAATCCAGAACCGGGACCCATGGGGGCATTGGACCCGGTTCGTGAGCCCCGGGGGCCGGCCGGGCCACGTGGGCCATTGGTCCCGGTTCGTATGGATCTTTTGGTCCCGGTTGGTGGGACGAACCGGGACCAATGTGCCTCGCTCCTGGCCCATCACCATTGGTCCCGGTTGGTGGCCTGAACCGGGACCAAAGGCTGCCCTTTAGTCCCGGTTCGTGCCACGAACCGGGACCAATTAATTGCCTATATATACCCCTCGCCCGCGAGCAGAGCACTCCCACTGCTCTGTTTTTCCTGGCCGGCGAGGAGAGAGCTTTGTGGTGCTCTAGCTCACCTCCTATGCACATGAGGTGTTCGATGGAATGCCCAAGCCACACTACTTAAGCTTTCTCCTCTCCAAGCTCGACCTCCAAGCTTCATTTTCCTCAATATTTGTCTAGGTTTAGTGGTCCGTCACGTCCCGTCCCCGTCTTCACCGCCGTCGATCGCCCGCGCCGATCTCGTCGCCGGCACCACCGTGGTGAGCCTCTTGTTCTTATCTTCTTTCTGAAAGGAAAAAATATATTCTTACTTGTATGTTTATATAGATACTTGTGTAATTTTCTTACTTTTATTATTGCATCTTATATAGTGCGATGGTTTTGGTACCCTCCCCCGTCGGCCCTTGTCCTGTCTATGATTCGGATGTAGTATATATTATCTTTTCATAACTATTGATTCATTTATTGTTTATGACAATTATGCCGACCAACGTGACATAGATTTTATTTATCTAGGAGGTTGTTGAACCGGAAATTCCAACCGACCCTATTATCGAGAGGTTAAATTTAGTTGAAGAAGAAAATAATTTCTTGAAAGAAAAAATTAGAAAAATTGAGGAGGAGAAGATGATATTGGAGCTGCATGTTGCGGATGTCGTCGATGATCACAAGATCAAGATGGATGCAATGCGCTTGAAGATTAGAAAGATTAGAAAATATGCCATTCATACCGAGGCTTGGTATCATTATGCCGTTGGATCAGTTGTTACATTGGTTGCGATTATGATCGCATTTGTTTTCGCATTGAAATGTTTTACATAGTTTCAATGTATGGTTTAATTAATTTAGATGCTCTGCAGAGCTTTATGTTGTTAGATGAGAACTATGCATATATTTTGGTTTTAATGTGATGATGAACTTCTTTTAGTTTGGTCACTTAATTATCTATTCATGATGTTCTGTAATGATTTTTGACACACTTAATTATATATAATGCACGCTGATGAACCGGCAATGGATGTACGGTTCGAGACACACCTCCGAGTACATTAAGGGCGTGCATGATTTTTTCGAAGTGGCTGAGGCAAACAAGCAGAATGGTTTTATGTGTTGTCCATGCCCTATATGTGGGAATACGAAGTCTTACTCTGACCGGAAAATCCTTCACACCCACCTGCTTTACAAGGATTTCATGCCACACTATAATGTTTGGACGAGGCACGGAGAAATAGGGGTTATGATGGAAGACGGCGAAGAAGAAGAGTACGATGACAACTATGTGCCCCCTGAATACGGTGATGCTACTGAACATCAAGAGGAACCAGACGATGTGCACGATGATGCTGCAACGGGCGAAGCTGCTGAAGATCAAGAGGAACCAGACGATGTGCCCGATGATGATGATCTCTCCCGGGTCATTGTCGGTGCAAGGACGCAATGCGAAAGTCAAAAGGAGAAGCTGAAGTTCGATCACATGTTAGAGGACCACAAAAAAGGGTTGTACCCCAATTGCGAAGATGGCAACACAAATCTCGATACCGTACTGGAATTGCTGCAGTGGAAGGCAGGGAATGCTGTGCCTGACAAAGGATTTGAGAAGCTACTGAAAATATTGAAGAAGAAGCTTCCAAAGGATAACAAATTGCCCAGCAGTACATACGCAGCAAAGAAGGTCGTATGCCCTCTAGGATTGGAGGTGCAGAAGATACATGAATGCCCTAATGACTGCATCCTCTACCGCGGTGCGTACAAGGATCTGAACGCATGCTCGGTATGCGATGCATTACGGTATAAGATTAGATGAGATAACCCTGGTGATGTTGACGGCGAGCCCCCCAGGAAGAGGGTTCCTGCGAAGGTGATGTGGTATGCTCCTATAATACCACGGTTGAAACATCTGTTCAGAAACGGAGAGCATGCCAAATTGATGCGATGGCACAGTGAGGACCGTAAGAAAGACGGGAAGTTGAGAGCACCCGCTGACGGGTCGCAGTGGAGAAAAATCGAGAGAAAGTACCGGGATGAGTTTGCAAGTGACCCAAGGAACGTATGGTTTGCTTTAAGCGCGGATGGCATTAATCCACTACTAGAAAAACCCCTACTAATGGCGCACCTAATATGGCCATTAATGGCGCATCTGTGGTGCGCCATTAATAGCACGCCATTAGTAATTTTTACTAATGGCGCACCACCTGGTGCGCCATTAGTATCTGGTATACTAATGGCACACCGCGGGTGCGCCATTAGTATAGGCCAGGGTGCGCCATTAGTATGTCTCCCAGGGGCCATGTATACCCAGGTGCTTTGGCATACTAATGGCGCACCACCACTTGATGCGCCATTAGTAACCGCGGCATACTAATGGCGCACTGCCCAGTGATGCGCCATTAGTATGCACTGTCATACTAATGGCGCACTGTCATGTGATGCGCCATTAGTATGAATATTAGGTTTTTTTATTTTTTATTTTCTGTTTTGTGCACAGGTTACAAAATGTATAATTTGACAAAATATAGACAGCACACATCAACAATAGATTCATCGAATACAATAGAAGATTAGTCTTTGAATACAATTCATCATATTAGTCTCCGAATACAATTCATCATATTAGTTTCCGAATTGAAAAGACCGAACAAAGATAGAACATTATATTACAAGTCTCGAGACCGCGAGTAGCGAGTTTGTCTTCATATTACAAGTCGATATCGATCATCCAAACTACCATCACATAGAAGAGAGCTGCGGTCATCACGATGAGCATCATCACGATGAAACTCGTCTTCATCCGGTTCCTCCAACGCTCCCTCCCCTCTCCCGCTAGATAGCGGGCGTATCTAGATCCGGCCTCGGCCCTAGTGGTGTACCCTTTGTAACTGTTACCGCTGAATCGGTGAACCTATCTCCGACACTCCTCCCAGTCATCGTAGACTCCGGGAACCTTACCCTTGTACACGACATACGTCGGCATCGCTATGCACTAGCCAAACGAAACGTTAGTACCAATTCACAGACAATACATAAGCAATATATAAGTATGCAACAGAACAATCGGAAGAGAAAAGCAAGACATTAATAACATCGATTACATCTAAGTTGAACGACTCTCGAAACCAAAGAGACATACTACAAGTTCATTAAAGTTTAATTACAACATGAGCCAATCGATGTTTCAGAACTAGACACAGCATCACTGCTTTCGACTCGACTCAAGGGACCGGAGCGTGGATGAAGCCGCCGTCTATCGTGGGAGTCATGAAATAACGGTCGTTGTCAGCCTGCATTTGTAGCATTGTGTCGATGTCACTGTTGGACGGTTGATTGTTGAGGTAGAACTGCCCCGAGGTACGAAGGACATCTTGATGGATGATTTCCGCAAACTCTGACTGGATGCAAAAGAATTCTTGTCGGAGGTCCGCGTCCTGGATTGCCGACACGCTCTTTGCCCAATCTTTGAGTTTACTCGGTAGCAGAAGTTGATGATGGTCCCGTACGATCGCCCGCATGTGATGGATGGCGTAGTAGGCACCCTTCTGACCGCCAGGTGGCTGCTTGACGCAGCAGAACGTCGTATTGTGGGAAAACACGTGCTTGCCGTACTTACGAATAGGCCTGGTGAAGGTGCCTCCAGATTTGGCGTAGCCGGGGAGAACATCATCAAGAACCTTCTTGAAATTTGTGTAGTCTACATTCGACTGACGGTCCGGGTCGAAATACGTGGCCATGGAATATTTGGGGCTTAGGAGGATGAGCGTGCATTGTGTGTCACTGCTGAAAACATGGAATGTGAAAAGAAAAATGATCGAAATGTAAAAATTCATATGTTACGGGCCGGTTGAGGGGAGGACTTACTCGGGAAAGTAAGGCACGAGGAAGTTATCCTTATCTTGGTTTGCCAGAATGACGCCTTCGAGGTAATAACTCGCGACTTGCCGGTCCCCAGCACTGCCCAAGATTTTGGCACGCATGTAGAAGGGGTCGACTATCACGATGTCCGGGGTCTTGTCGCGAATGATCCGCATCTCCATACTCAGCGAAAATAGCCGAACGAAGCTGTAGTGCAGCGGATGAAGGTTCAGCATAGCGTGGATGTCATCAAAACGCAGGACGATCGTACGCCCGATGGAGTTATCCACAAAGCCCTTGCCCTCTGGCACCTTGGCCGCGAAAACCGGGTATGCCACATCCTTCTCTCTGAGACGCCGCTTCTCCAAAGCAAGAACACTGTCATGAAGACTCCGCATAGCACCGGTTGCAGCATTGAGCATATTTGTCGGTAGCATCTCCCTACCCGCCACATGCACCCTCCTCGAGATATCCTGCGGTGAAGGTGGCCCGTCCTGAGCACGGATCTTACTCGGTGCCGGCTGGCTCGCACCCTTCTTAGTCTTTCTTTTGCGTGCCTTCTTCTTCTCCTGTAATGGGACCGAGTTCTGCTCACAGACCGCCTTCTTGAGTGTGTTGGGGCTGATAATATTTCGCACCTCGCCTATCTGAGGCTCGGTGAAGTCGGCTGCTGGAGGCGTCTCCTGAGAGCTGAACGCCAGACGGTGCCTGTTGCAACTTGGCTTCTCCGCGGTACCAGCTAGATCGCACACGTCTTTTGTTGGGTTTGGTTCTTGAGAAGGAGGCCCCATGAAGTCGCCATCGTACCCATGATTGACAAAGTACTGATCGACGTTGGCAAATGTATCGTCGTCGTCGTCGTCGTCGTTCTGATCCTGTGCCATATGCATGTTTGGATCCAGTGGCATAGGGATGTCCGGCACTGTTATGGCGGTCTTGCCATGGGGCCGACTTGGCGCCGGCATGACTGGCGGTGTTGTCTTTGGGGTGGTGTCCCCCGCCCCCAAACGAATCTGGCTCTTCGGCCAAACCAGGGGCCAGCTCAGGCAGGCGCTGAGGGTCATCACGTCATCATCGTCGGCCCCGACGGGTCGAATCGGAGGTAACAAGTCGTCGCAGCCTGGCAGCACCCGAACCAGTTGAACCCTAAACAAGTTGGGTGGCATCTGGGTACCGTGGAACAAGGGGTTGCCCGGTTGAACGATTTTGCCCTTGGCGACATCGACCAACTCGTTGTTCATGAAGTGGAGGAGAGTGCACGGAACGTCGGCGGCGCCCTGCGAAAACATGTAGGGCGTCAGGGATGCCCAGTCAAAGGCAAGGAGATGAAGTCCTCGGCCGAGAGAGGCTTAATTAGTTACCGTGATGATGGCGTCGAGCTCGGCTAATGTCGACGCACCGCCAACGGCGGGCGTGCAGTTGACGGAGGGGCTGCTTGCTGAAGAGGTGCCGGCCGGCGTACACCCGGGTGCATTAAGCTCCCGTGCCGGCGTCGGAGACACCAATGCCGCCTCCGCCGGAGGCACCAATGGCCCCGCCATCGCATTATGCGAGTTACTGGCCGTGAAGCTAGGAATCGGGGGGGGGGCCCTGTTGGCCGCCCGCAATCCACGCACTCAACCCCGAGATCAAGGTAGGCACAAGGGCGGTGATCGTCGCTCCGAGTCGTTGTTCCACTTGCTCTTGGACAATCTCCGGAATCCGCGCCACCTGTGCCTTGAGTTCTTGAACCTCTTGCGCCTGGCTTTCCGAGCTGGTCTTTTTCTCCTTCCGCACACCAGCGGTATAGTATGACCCCCATTTTATCGACAAGCCTTAGCCGGCCACACGACCAGCTGACGTCGGCTTACTGAGGTTATCCTTGTTCTTCATTACATTCAACTCCCTATTTAGAGTGGTGTCCTAAGGGTTGCTCTTAGTCGACCCCGCGCTACTGCTTTCAGTCGCCTGCGGAAGGAATGTGGACCATTTAGAAATTTGGCTTCATTAATTAGAATGCAACCATATGGAGCTAATTACGCGGGGGTGTATTCCTTACCAGAACAAGCTCAAGCTGCCTGGTCTTCGGATCCGTGGTAAGCTCCTTTGTTTTCGGGTCCTTCTTGTACCGGGCCCTGACAAAGTTCCTGGTCTGCTTGTTACCGCTGTATTTCTCGAAGAGGGGCGGTAGGCCTTGCTCGGCACGGTCCGCCTCCTCCTTGTCCCATATAGGCTCCGCCACTCTGTAACCGCCGGGACCGAGTGTGTGTTCCCCTATGTTCAGCTCCCGCATTTATTCCCCCCACTCACTTGATTGGGAGCTTGCAGTGCTCGAGCAATTGATCTTGAAGTCGTTGTAGTCATCTTCGGTGATCGAAGGATTTTTCTCCTTGATCTTCTGATAACTCTCACCTTTCTCGATCATTTTCTTCACATTGCTTTTCCAAGTAGACATGGCCTTGCTCATCTTCGTGAGGGCAGCATTGTTCACTTTATTCCCTTTGAGGCTTGTGTTTGCAAATTCAGCGGGGAACTTGTATCGTTCGTGCAGCTTCGTGAAGAGGAGGTGGCGCAAATTCCCTCGGTCAGGATGCCTCAGGTTCTCGGTGTTGATCGAGACGGTGCTCCGGACAATGCACCCGAGCTGAAGCGAGTACCCCTTGACTATTCGTTCGGGCGCCGTTGGATTCCCGTTGGAGTCCACTTCAGTAACTTCCTCCTTGAGGGTGAGGAGCACGATCGGGCGCCGGTCCTTCCGTTGCCTCTTTGGTTGGCTGCCATCTGTGCGGGCGCCGCCATCATCAGTGGTGGCATCCTCGGCGGCACCATCAGTGGTGGCATCAGTGTGGTCATCCTCGGCGGCACCATCAGTGGTCTCAGGATCGGTGGGGAAGGCGGCGGCCTCATACAAGTGAGGTTGTTCCTCCATCTCCTGGGACAGCTCCCAGAATGCCTTGCCGCCCGAACCCCTGGCCTCATCGTTGTGGGCCATGTTTCTCTCTAAATAGAAACAAAGTTTGGTCAAAAAGTTGGTTATTGTCAAGGAACAAGATCATGGTCTCATCATTTAGGGTTTGTCGACACCGAGGCATCCTAAAATCTAAGCTTTTATCATTGAGGGTTTTTCGACGCCGAGGCACCCTAAAAGCCTAAGCTTTCATCATTTCGGTTTTTATCGACACCGAGGCACCCTAAAAGCCATGCATTAGTCACAAGTACGCCGGGGCACTTGATCCTACTTAATTAACTACTACGATACCCCGGCCCATCCATTAGTCACAAGTACCCCATATGTCCTATTTTTAGCAAAGTCATGCTAAAATTCACGGAAAATTTCAGCATGACCTTTGCTGAAAATAGGACATATGGAGTACCCGAATTTGCCGGAACGGAAGTTAATCGACATTCCGGCAAACTCAAGGGCCTCCCGGGGTACCTGCAAAATCATTATCCCAGGTGGACATGGATGCAATGTCACATGTCACATGGATCCCACACCCACAGGAGATGGGGAAGCTTCATGTGTATTTCACGAAAACCAGCCTGACTAAAGAGCTTTATGTAGAAAACAAATCACTCCACCAGCTCACACAGGATCATCCCTCTAAGCAATTACTCAAAATTGATCAAAGTTTATGCATTAGAGAATATCAGTCATTGATATATGGGTCCACATATGTTATGAAACAAACACTAAAACAAATTATCCAGGTGCTTTGTCCAACTATAAGCACAGTGGAGTGCAGCAAAATAAGTACAGAATTCTTTTGTTAATTCACAACTTTGTACACATACTCTGCATAGACAAAGTGCCTTCTTTTCATATATAATAACATGCATGGTGACGAGGAAACACTGAACCCTACATCAGGAAACAGCCTAGTAATCTATTGTGGCGAAAGAACAGTTTGCTTTGTGCTCACCACGCAGGGGAGGAGGAGACGAGGTCCGGGTGGTGGTAGTACTCCAGGAACTCTATGTGTGCAGTGCAGACCAAGGCAGGATGGCAGCCTCGGTCGTCCAGCTCGACTTCGCTACAGGAACAAAGGAGCAAATGGCTGAATCATCTTGGTACAAACAAAGTAAGAACCTGCTAAACTTTTTTTTGTCATCTATGTGCTCATTTAACTTTGATCCAAATAGTATCAAAGTTGTTAAAGATGCATCTTATCCAGAAATAAGTGTTGTGATCGGGGTTGCACTTACATCTTGTATAATTAAGTCAATCCAGATTCAGTGTGTTGCAGATAATGATATTGAACTTGATGTGCAAACATCTGGTGTTCCCATTACTGCCCTAGTATGCGAGACTTGAATACAAACATGGCATTTAGGTATAATTTCAAAAGCATACAGAATCTTAGATTTGGAGCAGAAACAAGAGGTAGAATAAGGTCCCCACAAGGAATCTGCTCAAGTGGCTCATTTGTCATCTGAGCCCTATCAACATGACTGAAATTCCAGTTGCTGCTATGCTATGCATCAGTGACAGTAACACATTGGAATAAATCTACACACTGGAGCTTCTTATTTTCTTTTGAAAACTTTGGTTTTTCGAAAAAAACGTATTAGTAATGATACGCCAAAGAGACTACCAACTGACATGAAGAGGCCTCCTCTTTTTTTTTTGTGAACCATCTCCATCATACTAGATGACTGCTACTAATATGAATAGAAATGATTATCTTCATCATAAGATGCAAGGCCGAGACAACATTCCCCTTTTCGATTTTTGGATGCACAAACACTAGCAAGGAGCCCATGTGCTACTACACAAGCATGATAAATTAGGTCAGATATGGCTAGAAGTATGTTAAATATTCTCAATGACCATGTAAGCCAAATGACCATGCAAATTAGCTCTCCACTTGAAGCATATGCATTTAGTGCTTCACGTGGCTGCCCAGGTGGTCACCACGATCACAGCAGGAGATGTCACCTCCACCATGATCAGACCTTGGCCCGGGCTGCAGCATCCATAGATATTCGTAACAGATCTGGGCATTGGGAGATGAGGCCACTTAGCGAGTTTTTTGGCTTCCACCAGACACATTCAGACTAATATCAGCAATTTTCCTAGGGAGTTTTAAGTTTTTAACAGCAGGGCTCATAGTAATGCAGCTAAATCTTATTCTTCAAATTTCAATGAAAGCCCTAGCATGGCTTGATATACTAGAAAATTTCACTAAGGTGATGACTGTCCTATGCTTTTAACTAAAGCTAGGCAATCTGAATATCAAGCACTGTAAAATCTCATATGCAATGTGCTTGTGATCGATGAAAGACACTGTAAAATCCAAAAGAGATGCAGCAAGCTTGTGATGTGTGTTTTAACCCACAAGGGGATCTTCAGCTAGTAGGATATGGTGATGGTCATATGACAATTTGGGATGTACAAAAGGACTGAAATTTACCTACACTTGGCCAAACAGGCAGGACGTCGCTGGACGGGGCGGCACTGGTGTCGGGGCGGCGCTGGTGTCGGGGCGACGGTGGTGTCGGGGCGGCGCTGGGGCGGCGGGGCGACGGTGGCGTCGGGGCGGCGTCGAGGGCGGCGGGGCGACGGTGGTGT
>NC_041393.1:669523466-669524103 GCF_002162155.2 Triticum dicoccoides
AGTGGCGTCGAGGGGGGCGGGGCGACGGACGGTGTCGGGACGGTGCGACGGCGGCGAGGCTTTCTGGGCTCTGGGGGAGAGGAGAGGGCGAGGGAGGGAGAGGGCGAGGGCGAGGGAAGGCGGGGAGAGGGCGAGGGAGAGGGAAGGCGAGGAGAGGGCGAGGGAGGGAGAGGTCGAGGGCGAGGAGAGGGCGGAGATGCAGGACGGCGGCGTTGGAGCGGGCGCGGGCGGACGGCGTCGGGTTAGGTTTGGGCGGACGGCGTCGGGTTAGGAGGCGGCGGGGGCGCGTGGGCACAATACTAATGGCGCACCACCCCTCGGTGCGCCATAAGTACATCCATACTAATGGCGCACCTGACCGTGGTGCGCCATTAGTATTTTTTTTATTTCAACTCGAGCCAACATGTTATGTACCACTAGAACTGATCCACATCAAGTCCCCTCTACTAGCTCGACTGGTCAGTAGCCAGTTCTCACACCAGGAGGTCCTGGGTTCGACTCCTAGGCTCCACAAATTTTTTTTAGCATTTAAAAAGCTATTTGATACTTATTTGTGTTTAAATATGTTCAAACTTGTTTAAATCATAACAGTAATATTTTTTATAAGACAGTAATAATTTTTTTTAAAATATCATCA
>NC_041393.1:669524113-669524809 GCF_002162155.2 Triticum dicoccoides
CCCTTCTTCCTCCTCCTTCTCCGCGGGGAAAGCGGCGGGGCGGCGGCGTCGGGAGAGGAGAGGGCGGCATCGGGGCATCGGGGCGGAGACAAGGACGACGGGGCGGCGTCAGGGCGGCGTCGAGGCGGCGGGGCAGCGGCGTCGGGAGAGGAGAGGGGAAGGGGATCGAGGGCGAGGGCGAGAAGGGGATCGAGGGCCGGGGAGGAAATATGGATGGGGGCACAATACTAATGGCGCACCACCCCTCGGTGCGCCATAAGTACATCCATACTAATGGCGCACCTCACCTTGGTGCGCCATTAGTATTTTTTTTATTTCTGCTCGAGCCAACAGGTTATCTCCCACCTGACCTGATCCACACCAAGTTCCCTCTACTAGCTCGACTGGTCAGCAGCCAGTTCTCACACCAGGAGGTCCTGGGTTCGATTCCCAGGCTCCACAATTTTTTTATGCATTTAAAATGTTGTTTGATACTTATTTGTGTTTAAATATGTTCAAACTTGTTTAAATCATAACAGTAATATTTTTTATAAGACAGTAATAATTTTTTTTAAAATATCATCAAACAGTAATGCCGGTGGAGCGGGGGAGGGTGCGCGGGGTGCGGGGGGTCGGCGGTGGCGGTTGAGTAGGGGAGGGGTGTGGGTGGTCAGCGGCGGCGGTTGAGTAGGGGAATCGAGGGTGCGGGGGGTCGGC
>NC_041393.1:669524819-669533558 GCF_002162155.2 Triticum dicoccoides
GATTTGGCTTCGGGTATAACCATGGTGGTGAAGCGGCGGCGGTTGAGTAGGGGAGGGGTGCGGGGGGTCGGCGGCGGCGGTTGAGTAGGGGAGGGGTGCGGGGGGTCGGCGGCGGCGGTTGAGTAGGGGAATCGAGAGGGTGCGGGCGGCCGGTGGACCGGATCTGGCGAGGTGGGATAGCGATCGAGATGGAGGGGGATCGAGATCGAGTGTCCATGAAATTAAAAAATATTCATGATAGTTCAAAAAGTGCCCATGAAATACAATCTAGAAATGAAGTCTACGATTTAAATACCATCGATCTTAGCTAGCTATCTGTCCACAATCTTCTTGCCCTTCTTTTTCGCAAATGGAGTTCTTCTATGGAACGGACGTCCTTTAGGTAGGGTGGTCCTGCTTCTTCTTGTGGTGTATGCTGCTACTTCATCATCGTCGTCATGTTCGATCCTTGGGTCGCCGTACTTGTCGAAGTCTTGCTCATTGGCTACTCCATCCATTCCGATGATCTTCCTTTTGCCTCTCCTCACGACAACAGGACTGGGCTTTGGCGGGTCGGTAATGAAGAAGCATTGGTCCACTTGGGAAGCCAGTACCCATGGCTCATTTTTCGCGGTGACGTTTGCGCCCGCGGTCTTGGATTTGGCTTCGGGTATAACCATGGTGGTGAAGCGGCGGCGGTTGAGTAGGGGAGGGGTGCGGGGGGTCGGCGGCGGCGGTTGAGTAGGGGAGGGGTGCGGGGGGTCGGCGGCGGCGGTTGAGTAGGGGAATCGAGAGGGTGCGGGCGGCCGGTGGACCGGATCTGGCGAGGTGGGATAGCGATCGAGATGGAGGGGGATCGAGATCGAGTGTCCATGAAATTAAAAAATATTCATGATAGTTCAAAAAGTGCCCATGAAATACAATCTAGAAATGAAGTCTACGATTTAAATACAATCGATCTTAGCTAGCTATCTGTTCACAATCTTCTTGCCCTTCTTTTTCGCAAATGGAGTTCTTCTATGGAACGGACGTCCTTTAGGTAGGGTGGTCCTGCTTCTTCTTGTGGTGTATGCTGCTACTTCATCATCGTCGTCATGTTCGATCCTTGGGTCGCCGTACTTGTCGAAGTCTTGCTCATTGGCTACTCCATCCATTCCGATGATCTTCCTTTTGCCTCTCCTCACGACAACAGGACTGGGCTTTGGCGGGTCAGTAATGAAGAAGCATTGGTCCACTTGGGAAGCCAGTACCCATGGCTCATTTTTCGCGGTGACGTTTGCGCCCGCGGTCTTGGATTTGGCTTCGGGTATAACCATGGTGGTGAAATACCGGTCTTCTTTTATGACGTTCTTGGCCCATCTGACACGGAACATCGGGACCTTCTCTCCAGCATAGCTCAGCTCCCAGATCTCCTCGATCCTTCCGTAGTATCTGTCCTTGTCGTTACCGGTGTAGGATTCCATCGTTACCCCGGAGTTCTGATAACCATCGCTCTTCATGTCCTTGGCCTCGGTGTAGAATGTGTAGCCGTTGATATCGTACGCCTCATAGGTCATCAGGTTGTGCTCGGCGCCCTGTGACAAGGCGAATATGAGTTGTTCTTCCGCGGAAGAATCCTCATGTAAAGGGTACGACAGGAGCTTCTGCTTGAACCAACGCGTGAAACATGAGTTGTGCTCTTTGAGTATATCTCCGTCCGTCCTCTGTTGGCCTCGGTCATTGTACGTCTTCTTAATAAAGGTTTTGTGCTCTACCACCCAAGGATCGACCACGTCTATGTGTTGTAGCGCGACTAGGTTTGCTCTTTCAAAGTCGGCGAGTCGACCCTCGAAGTCGACATGCATTTTGCGGCGACCCTCACGGTGACCCCATCCAGCGAGCCTGCCGAGGTGCCTGTTGACGGGCAAACCAACGGGGTTCTCGATGCCTAGATAATTCGTGCAGTAGGAGATGCACTCTTCGGTCAGAAAGCCCCTGGCTATGCTTCCTTCTGGACGTGACATGTTGCGAACGTATCCTTTGATGACACCATTCATCCTTTCGAACGGCATCATGCTGTGCAGGAACGTCGGCCCGAGTTGGATGATATCATCCACTATATGGACCAGCAGATGCACCATAACGTCGAAGAATGCGGGCAGGAAGTAAATCTCAAGCTCGCATAGTATCACCACGATCTCTTCCTGTAGCCTTCTGAGTTGCCTCACGCCAATCGACTTCCGAGAGATGACGTCGAAGAAGTTGCATAGGCCAAATAGCGTTTCACGGACGTGCACGTCCATGATCCCACGGATTGCAACTGGAAGTATCTGCGTCATCAGCACATGACAGTCGTGAGACTTCATCCCGCTGAACTTCTGCTTCGCTGGGTCTAGGTATCTGCTTATCTTCCCCGCGTAACCGTAAGGAAGTTTTACTCCTAGGAGGCAGGTGAAAAACTGCTCGATCTCCTCCTGACTTAGAGTGAAGCATGCGGGAGGGTAGTCATTTCTGGTCTTCTTGGCCTTTTTGCCTTTGCGACGACTTTCGGTGTCCTGCTTTGCCTCATCATCACCATCATCATCATCATCATCATCATCATCATCATCATCATCATATATAGCGTGAAGCTCCTGCCTGATGCCCATTGATTTCAAGTCTGCCCTTGCTTTCGGCCCATCTTTGGTCCTCTCTGGCATGTTGAGCAGGGTACCAAGCAGACTCTCGCACACATTCTTCGTGATATGCATGACATCAAGGCGGTGAGGCACACGGTGGATCTTCCAGTACGGCAAGTCCCAGAAAACAGACCTCGTTTTCCATACCTTCAGCAGCGGCTCTGGCGCCTTTCGCTTCTTTCCCGGCTCTGGCGCCTTTTGCTTCTTTCACGGCAGTGGGCAGTCTTTCCAATTTTTCAACAGCTTGTCTATTTCCTCGCCGCTCCTCGTACACGGGCGTTTTCGGTGTTCGGTTTCACCATCGAACAGATCCTTGCGTTTCCTCCACGTGTCATCGTCGCGAAGCCACCTTCGATGTCCCATGAACACGGTTTTCGAAGACCCGGGATCTCTATCTAGATGGCGATACGTTGTGTCATCCATGCACCTTACGCATCCAGAAAATCCGTGGACTACCTGCCCCGCAAGATATCCGTAACCGAGATAGTCGTGCACCGTCGTGAGCAGTGCGGCTCTCATAGGGAAATATTCTTTCTCTGCGGAGTCCCACGTATTGGCTGGCGTTTTCCACAGCGTGTCAAGCTCCTCTTTCAGCAGCCCCAGATACAGATTGATGTCGTTCCCTGGTTGTTTCGGCCCTTCAATTAGCATACTCATGTGAATGTACTTCCTCTTCATGCACAACCAGGGGGAAAGGTTGTACATCCACACAAACACAGGCCAGGTGCTATGCGTGCTTCTTTGGCTGCCAAACGGATTGACTCCATCGGTGCTCGCGCCCAGCACGATGTTCCTTGGATCGTTCCCAAATTCTGGGTATTCGAAGTTCAACGCTTGCCACTGGCTCGCATCCTTAGGGTGACTCAGCATCTTGTCTTTTTATCTATCTCTGGATCATTTGCGTCATCTTCTCGCTTCTTCTCCTCCCTATCCGCGTGCCAACGCAGGAGCTTTGCTACCTTAGGGTCCGCGAAATACCGCTGCAGACGAGGAGTGATCGGAAAGTACCACACCACTTTTCGAGGAGCTTTCTTCCTCTTCTTGTATCAAGTGACACCGCACACCGGACATATGGTAGACTCCGCGTGCTCGTCCCGATAAATGATGCAATTGTTCATGCACACATGGTATTTCACGTGCGGTAAATCCAGAGGACACACGATTTTCTTCGCCTCCTCCAAACTGGTCGGGCACTTGTTCCCCTTGGGAAGACGTTCGTGCCAGAATGACATGTTCTCGTCGAAGCATGCGTCGGTCATTTTGTGTTTTACCTTCATCTCCAGAGCCATGAGCGTTACTTTCAGGCGGGTATCCTCGGGCCTGCATCCTTCATACAATGGAGTAACCGCGTCTAACTCAAGTTGATCCATCTTGGCTTTCTCTCGGGCGGCAGCTCTTGCGTTATCCGTCTGCTTGAGAAGCAGCTCTTGAATATGAGGATCCTGCACCCAGCCCGTCGATGGTCCAGCATCGTCTGCTCCTCCGGCATCATCATCATGCCCTGCATCTTCTACATGATGACTGTGTACAGCATCACCGTCGTGATCATCTCCTGGGGATTCTTCGTCTTCTCGCCCCCCCGAGCCGCGGTGGTTGTCTTGCTGCCCTTCCTCATTTCTTGCCCGGCCCCCATGGACGACTTCGTAGTCATCTTCATCACCTTTCCACTGATAGCCATCCATGAAACCACGCAAGAGCAGGTGGTCCCGCACCTGCCCGGTATCCGGGTCCGCAATAAGGCTATTCAGCTTGCATCTTCGACACGGACATCTTATCTCCGTCTCGTTCTTTTGAAGCATCTCGGCCTTCGCGGACCTCAAAAACCTATTCACGATGCCTTCGGTCATCGTGCGGACCATGGTCGCCTGCGGGGTAGAGCAAAACGATATTTTAGAACCAAGAAAAAATTTGGCATGACTTTCCCTAAAAATAGGACCAAAAAGAATGCTTAATGCCAAAATTCTCGCCGAAACGGAAATGAATCAACATTCCGGCAAAATATTGGCAACTATCGCATTTCAAATACCGGTACACCTCCAAACACAAACACATATGCAACACCACAAACATATGCAACACCACGAACATACATAGATCTAGCTAGGCCATAAAAAGTGCATGTGCACATTGTTGTAGGGAGAACAACATAAATATAGCTTCCCCCTTACTTACCTAGCAAAACAAGGTAACTTAGCCACTTAATTTGAATGAATCTATGGTGGAAATGAGGTGAAAAAGAGGAGGCACCCGAGACAAGGAGGAGGGGGTGGAGAGAATGAAGTGGGGAGAAAGTGAGTGTGGGAGGAGAGGCTGTCTAAAATATCTTGTTGCTGCCCACTTACTAATGGCGCACCATCAACAAATGCGCCATTAGTAATCCAGGTTACTAATGGCGCACCCCCTGGTAGTGCACCGTTAGTAGTTTTGCAAAAAAGAAAAAACATACTAATGGCGCACCCTGCCACGGTGCGCCATTACTAGTTTGAACTAGTAATGGCGCACCGCGTGTGAGTGCGCCATTAGTACTTTTGCAAAAAAAGGAATAAAAAAATAAAAAAAATAACATTAGTGGCGCACTTTCTTGCTGGTGCGCCATTATTAGTTACAACTAGTAATGGCGCACTAACTGCGGATGCGCCATTAGTATGTTTGGACAGGCGCACTAGTTCAAAAAAAATGGTACTAATGGCGCACCGTGGGCCTGGTGCGCCATTAGTCTGGTGCGCCATTAGTGTCAAAACCATCTATAGCCCTTTTTCTAGTAGTGATCCTTTCGGGGAGCAGAGTAGCAATCATAGCACCTGGCCCGTGACTCTATGTATGTATAACCTTCCTCCTTGGATGTGCATGAAGCAGAAGTTCATTATGATGCCAGTTCTCATCCAAGGCCCTAAGCAACCTGGCAACAACATTGATGTGTACCTAAGGCCATCAGTTGAAGAACTTTTACAGCTATGGAATGGAAACGGTGTACGTACATGGGATGAGTACAAACAGGAGGAATTTGACATAAAGGCGTTGCTGTTCGTGACCATCAACGATTGGCCCGCTCTCAGTAACTTTTCAGGACAGACAAACAAGGGATACCACGCATGCACGCACTATTTACTTGACACCGATAGTATATACCTGGGAAGCTGCAGGAAGAATGTGTACTTGGGCCATCGTCGATTTCTTCCGACCAACCATCAATGTCGAAAGAAAGGCAAGCATTTCAAAGGCGAGGCAGATCACCGGAAGAAGCCCGCCATGCGTACCGGTGATCACGTACTTGCTATGGTCAATGATTTACACGTAATCTTTGGAAAGGGTCTCGGCGGACTAGCTGTTCTGAGTGATGCTGGGGGACACGCACCCATGTGGAAGAAGAAATCTATATTTTGGGACCTACCATACTGGAAAGACCTAGAGGTCCGCTCTTCGATCGACGTGATGCACGTGACGAAGAACCTTTGCGTGAACCTGCTAGGCTTCTTGGGTGTGTATGGGAAGACAAAAGATATAGTTGAGGCACGGGAGGACCTGCAACGTTTGCACGAAAAAGACGGCATGACTCCAAAGCAGTATGAAGGTCCTGGCAGCTATGCTCTTACCAAAGAAGAGAAGGAAATCTTCTTTGAATGCCTGCTTAGTATGAAGGTCCCGACTGGCTTCTCGTCGAATATAAAGGGAATAATAAATATGGCAGAGAAAAAGTTTCAGAACCTAAAGTCTCATGACTGCCACGTGATTATGACACAACTGCTTCTGGTTGCATTGAGGGGGCTTCTACTGGAAAACGTCCGATTAGCCATTGTGAAGCTATGTGCATTCCTCAATGCAATCTCTCATAAGGTGATCGATCTAGAAATCATACCAAGGCTAAGGAGTGATGTGGTGCAATGTCTTGTCAGTTTCGAGTTGGTGTTCCCACCATCCTTCTTCAATATCATGACGCACGTCCTAGTTCATCTAGTTGACGAGATTGTCATTCTGGGCCCCGTATTTCTACACAATATGTACCCCTTTTGAGAGGTTCATGGGAGTCCTAAAGAAATATGTCCGTAACCGCGCTAGGCCAGAAGGAAGCATCTCCATGGGCCATCAAACAGAGGATGTCATCGGGTTTTGTGTTGACTTCATTCCTGGCCTCAAGAAGATAGGTCCCCCTAAATCGCGGTATGAGGGGAGACTGACAGGAAAAGGCACGCTTGGAAGGGACTCAATAATATGCAGGGACGGATATTCTTGGTCTCAAGCACACTACACAGTTCTACAGAACTCTACCTTGGTGACCGCGTATGTCTATGAACACAAGAACAGTCTGCGCTCCAAACACCCGGAGTAGTGCGACGACTGGATTACATGTGAACACATTAGGACTTTCAGCAGTTGGTTGGAAACACGTCTCAGAGGTGACAACACTGTTTGTGATGAGCTGTACTTGTTGTCCAGGGGACCATCTTCGATTGTTACGATTTGGAAAGGATACGAGATAAATGGGAATACATTTTACACGATTGACCAAGATCAAAAGAGCACCAACCAAAACAGCGGTGTCCGCTTTGATGCAACAACCGAGAGGGGAAATGACACATATTATGGTTACATAGTGGACATATGGGAACTTGACTACAGACATGATTTTAAGGTCCCTTTGTTTAAGTGCAAATGGGTGAATCTGTCAGGAGGCGGGGTACAGGTAGACCCACAGTACGGAATGACAACAGTGGATCTCAAAAATCTTGGGTACACTGACGAACCGTTCGTCCTAGCCAATGATGTGGCACAGGTAACTATGTGAAGGACATGTCTACCAGACCGAGAAAAAGAAAAGATAAGGAAGCGTATACATCATACGATGAGCCAAAGCGCCACATAGTTCTTTCAGGAAAAAGGGACATCGTGGGAGTGGAGGGCAAGACAGACATGTCTGAAGATTATGAAAAGTTTCATGAAATTCCTCCCTTTAAAGTCAAGGCTGACCCCAGCATCCTGATAAATGATGAATATTATCCATGGTTACGGCGCAATAAGCAAATGACACAAGCGAAGAAAAAGTGAAGACTTTCTCCTGCAACTATTATGATGATACCATGCCAACTTTGTAACAGACGAGTATAATACCATTGTCCGTTTTGTACATGCACATGCTATGTGGGTGAAATTATGATACCATGCCAACTTTCAACTTTTTCAGAGTTCATTTGAAAACTAATGGCACTAACAGAAAGTTTATAATTTTTCTAAAACTAAAAGCAAAAAAGAATTAAAAATAGAGCAAAAAACAAAAGAAAATAAATAGTGTAGAAAGCAAAACAAAAAAAAACAGGAAAAAAATAAATAAATAATAGCAACAATAAATATTTTGTTGTAAGTAGAAACAAAATAAAATAAAAAAAGCAAGAAAGAAAACAAAAAAAAGTGTTTTCAAATTTGAAAACTAATGGCACTAACAGAAAGTTTATAATTTTTCTAAAAGTAAAAGCAAAAAAGAATTAAAAAATAAAGCAAAAAACAAAAGAAAATAAATAATGCAGAAAACAAAACAAAAAAACTGGAAAAATAAATAAAAATAGCAACAATAAGTATTTTGTTGTAAGTAGAAACAAAATAAAATAAAGAAAGAAAGAAAGAAAACAAAAAAGTGTTTTCAAATTTGAAAACTAATGGCACTAACAGAAAGTTTATAATTTTTCTAAAACTAAAAGCAAAAAGAATTAAAAAATAAAGCAAAAAAGAAAAGAAAATAAATAATGCAAAAAACAAAAAAAACTGGAAAATAACAAAAAAAATGCCACCTATTGGGCCACCACGACCTGAATACGACTAGAAACCCAACCTGGGCCAGGATTCAGGCCCGCAGAAGGCCCAATAGGCCCACAGCAGCATAGTGTGAGATTAGGCCCGAAAGCCTGCAGTTGAGAGGAGCTCGAGAGGGTAGGCGCAATAGCGCTTATAAACCACTCTCGAGCCCTCTCAACTAGCGAGGTGGGACTAAACTTTCACCGCGCTGCGGGCAGCACAGGGGCCTTTGGTCCCGGTTGGTGGTACCAACCGGGACTAAAGGGGGGCATTGGTACCGGTTCGTGGCACCAACCGGGACCAATGCCCCCCCTTTAGT
>NC_041393.1:669533712-669551767 GCF_002162155.2 Triticum dicoccoides
CGCCCTTTGGGCTGCTGAAAAGAGGTCTTTGGTCCCGGTTGGTGGCACCAACCGGGACTAAAGGGGGGGCATTGGTCCCGGTTGGTGCCACGAACCGGTACCAATGCTCTTGCTATATATACAACACTTAGCAGTTTCGACCAAATCCCCCACTTCTCCCCTGACGCCCCTGCTCCTCCTCGTCGCCGTCGCCGCCCGACGCCCCTGCTCCTCCTCGTCGCCGTCGCCGCCCGACGCCCCTACTCCACCTTGCTGTCGCCGCCGCCACTGACGCCGTCAGGCTGCTCGCCTTCGCCTTTGCCGTCGCCGCCACCACCGACGCCGTCAGGCTGCTCGCCTTCGCCGTCGCCACCGCCGCCTGTGAGCACAGCCTGCTCCCGCGCCCCTGCGCCCCTGCGCGGCCGCCGCGCCGCCACCCCTACCCTACGCGGCCGCCGCGCGCAGCCCCGCCGCCCCTGCCCTGCAATTTTCATAGCATTTTTTGTATTTTTTTTGTGTATATGTGTTTGTATGTGTATATATGTGTACATGTTCATAGTATTTTTTTTCATATATATAATGTATATATGTATGTGGTAGCTATATATATGATGAATGGATGTGGCTATGTATGTGTGAATATAATGTTCATAGCATTTTTTTGTTTATATATGTTTTTTCATATATGTATTAATTTTTTATTTAGGTTGTTAGTAGATATCGATTTTAGGTTAGTGCGTTTTAGGTTAGTGTAGAGAAGAAAGGAAAATAAGAAAAAGGAAGAAAAGAGGAAGAAGGAAGAAGGAAGAAGAAGAAGAAAAGGAAGGAGAGGAAAAAGGAAAATAAGAAGAGGAAGAAAGGAGAAGAAGAGGAGAGGAAGAAGAGGAGAAATAAATAAGAAGAGGAAAAAAAGAAGAAAAAGAAGAGGAGAAGAAGAAAGGAATAGAGGAGAAGAAGAAAAAATAGAACTTCTTCTTCGATCTCCTTCTTCCTTCTTCCTCTTTTCTTCCTTTTCCTTATTTTCCTTTCTCGAGGTAGAAGAAGAAAAAGAAGAGGAGAAGAAGAAGAAAGGAATAGAGGAGAAAGAAGAAACTTCAACACGAGGGGGGGTACCGATACCCCCTCCCCGATAACATTATTTTCCCATGTATATGTATGTCGCGTTGTTGTCGATATAACCACCTCGAGATAACTTCGACATGAGGGGCGGTCGATATATATACCCCCTCTCGACCGTGATAACTTATACCACGGCAGCACCCCCCTCGGCCCTCTCGCTCGACCAAAACTCTCGAGGACACCCAAACCCTAGAGAGAAAACGATGTTGGTCTCCTACCCCTTCCCGCCACGCCCCTACCCGACAAATTAACTCTCTCGAGGCCACCCAAATTTACCAAGTTAAAAGAGCGTTGTCGTCGAGGCCACCCCAAACCCTTGAAGCATTGTGTCGAGGCCACCCCAAACCCTAGAGAAGCAGCGTCGAGGCCACTAACATGATTCCTTATTGTAATTAGCTAGCTAGTTCAACGTATGCCACTAATATATATCCATCTGTACCATGTTTGAATAATAATTGACATGTTGTAAATATTTGCAGAAACTATGGAGCACTCCCGAGACGAAGCAACAGAAGCGATGTTGGGGGACATAATTGCACAAGGTAGTGATGTCGTTGCGTCATTTCTCAACGACACCGATGGTCAGGAAGGACTGGGTGAAGAAGAGGGCTATGTTCATGATGGCTCCGGCCCATTAATGCCGTTACAAGAAGAGGGTTATGTTCATGATGGCTCCGGTGACCCAATGGAGGTACAAGAAGGAGACTGTGCTGACTGCTCCGGTGACCGAACCGAGTCTGGCCAGGTATATATATATTAGTTAAGACCCTGCTGAATAGTTAATTCACTCTAGTCTTTCTTCCTTTTACTAGCCCTCCGGATCGAGCACAACTTCGGTAAGGAGACGAGGCCCGAAGAAAAAGTTGAGCTCGGATGAAAGGTTTGAGATCATAGAAATCGCGCCCGACGGCGAATCAATTGAACCCATCCGGACAAAGAACACATTTACTGCTCAGTGCGGGGTTCTTGTTAGGGACAAGATCCCGATCAGCATCCAGCAATGGTATAAGCCTAAGGAGGAAGACCCTGAGGTGTCTTATGTCAATGATATGTAGAAAGAAGATCTTTGGACTCAGTTGAAGGCAAATTTCACCCTACCGCCAGTGGAGGATCCGGAGAAGCCAGTTAAAGAGCAATTAATCAAGTCTTGTGCTCTTAAGAAGATGGCAACCCTATTCAGGAGGTGGAGGAAAGAGCTGAACAAGTTTGTCGACAAAAAAGAGACACCATAATTCATCGGCAAATATGAGAAGATCAAAGATCACTAGCCCGCATTTGTGGCCCACAAGACATCGGAAAAGAGTAAGAAGATGTCGGCGACAAACAAGCAAAATGCTGCGAAGAAGCAGTTTCACCATCGCACGGGGTCAGGTGGCTACCTCAAAGCCCGGCCTAAGTGGTCCAAGGCTGAGAATGATCTGCTTGATAAAGGAATCGAACCAGAGACAATGAACTGGCCAGACCGTTGCCGGACTTGGTTCTTC
Source organism: Triticum dicoccoides (assembly GCF_002162155.2). Classification (NCBI taxonomy): domain Eukaryota; kingdom Viridiplantae; phylum Streptophyta; class Magnoliopsida; order Poales; family Poaceae; genus Triticum; species Triticum dicoccoides. The sequence goes on from NC_041393.1 coordinate 669,536,295, forward strand.
GGGGTTGGCGGAACCTTGGACCCTGTATCAGGGAAGTGCCATTGGACGGACGAGCAACTAAAAATACCAGTCAAGAGGCTTCAGCACTATATCAATGCAGTGCAGCGAGGGACGTTCGTTCCAGACAGGGAGAAGGACGAGCTCACAATGTCCCTCGGGAATCCTGAGCACCCTGGACGGACACGAGGCACGCCAGGCTCCATTCCGTGGAAGGTTGGTTTTCCGGACGCAGGGGGTTACAAAACCCACGAGAGGAGGAAGAAACTGGAGCAGGGCCAACTGCAGGCGCTACACGAAAGGGCAATGGGGCTAGAGGAACGAGAAGAGGAACGAGAAGCAGATCGTAGCAAACGACCTGCCGAAGCTACCCCGCCATCTCAGTGGAGAATCAGCGTGGCTTCCACCGAGCTACTTCAGCCGGAGCATGTCTTGACGGCTCCTACCAGCTATCCCGTGGATGCTATCACGTAGTCTCAAAATTGCCACATTATGGCGCGATGGATGAATATGAAGGTCAAGGCGGCTGTTGGCTCTGTTTATCCTACTGAACCCGGCGCAACTTTTCACTGCCGGCCGATTCCAGAAGGGTATGCTAGGGTGATGGTGGATGAAATAATGGAGGGATTTGAGGACCTCCAGCTTGACCACCCTACCGGTGAAGGGGAGACTAGGCTGGGTTCTGCTCTGAAGACTCCATGCCTATGGCGGAAGGAGCTCGTCAACCTTCCAAACAGGACACCTCCGCCTCCTCCTCCTTCTCCGGCGAGTCAGGGCACTCCGCCTCCTCCACCGCCTCCTCATCAGGCGAGTGATGATCAGGGCACTGGGCCTCCTTCTCCGGCGCGTGGCGGCACTCCGCCTCCTTCTCCGCCTGCGCTAGCGCGCCCGAGCAGCCAACAACCTCCTCCTTCTCCGCCTCGCCAGCAAGGGCGGAAGAGACCCGCCGCCGCCCCGTCTTCTCCAGCGCGTCGTAGTCCTTCTCCTCCGCCTCGTAAGCAAGCACGAAAGAAGACAGACGCCGCAGCCACTCTGTCTGCTCCGGCGTCTAGCAGCACAACCAGAGGCGGGAGGCAATACAGATAAGGTCCACCTCTCAAGCCTTTAAAGAAGTTACCGTATGGGAGGACCGAGGAGGAAAACACGACGACCGTGCGGACCCACGTGAAGGAGTTCTTTGAAGGGGTGAAAGCAAAGAGACATCCACCTCCGGAGGAGAAGGTAGATCCGGTGAAAGCAAAGCGCACTCTCGATGCCCTGAGGAAACCGGCAAAGTCTCCGCCAAGAACCAACTATGACCGCATTACTGAAAAGACATATCTCCAAGCGGAGCAGTCGGGAAGTACTGTCAGACATCAAAGGTCGAGAGAACGAGCAGCTGCGAAAAAAGTTGCCCAGCTCGGCGAACAAGCAAATCAATCGTGCCCCCCGCTCAATGTGTCTAGCGGCGACATCGTCGCTAATGCTCCGGGGATGGTGCCCGGTTATGGCAATCTATCAGATTACCTGCCTGACGATCAACTTCCTGATTTCATGGAGGTGGACGAACACAGATACGAGTACGGGAAGCCTCTCGTCAAAGATGAAAAATCTCAAAAAACGATGATGCGAAGATTCCATAATTGATACATGAAAACCTGCAGAGAGTCTGGGGGGACGAATAGTTTGTATCTGCACATTAAAGAGGAGCACGACCTCGTTGGAACTGATCTATTATGTGTTCCATTTTAGGAGTTCTTCGCGTTCTTCAATCAAAAGGCCCTCGATAAATTAACGGACTTTTGTTACTGTCTGTAAGTACTATTTCTGTCATTAAGTCTCTATATATAGCTCGGCTCTTTTATTGCATGTATTTATAATCTATTATCCTCACTATATTATGCAGATTGAAGATCGTTGAGTGCAGAAAATAAGAAATCTATGATATTGGGTTCATTAACACAAATATAATAGATGATAATCAGGTTACAAAGCACGCCGAAGAGGCCGAGGCCAACTTGCTACAATCGTTGATAAAAAATCAAAACAAAGATACCATACTCTTTCCTTACAATGGCGAGCGAGTGTTACTGTCGTGTGCATATTCGGTTTCCCTTATTACTCGAGCAAGGTTATAGTAATGTAATTGATGAGTTATGCATGCTGTGACGCCCGGTTAATCAAGCTACAGTAACCCTCTGGTAATGATGCCATGTCACCACGATTATTGTTGCTAATCTCGTGTTAGTTCAGATCCGAGCCAAATTCAAATTTTAATTAAAGTCAAACATTAAAAGTTTCCAATAGTCAAATCAAAAATGTTCAAAAATTGTAGCAACTAAATCATAATCAATTATGGTGGAGGAACCACACTTTTATGGAATGATTAAATACTCTAAAGTGAATAAAACCATAGAAAAACAATTATTCAAATGATTTTAAATAATAAACAAATGTTAAACTAGTTTAATTGACCACCAAACTTTTTATGGTAGAGGGATGTTCTGAAACCTTATTTTAGGAGCTATGGTCATATTTTATAAAAACTAAAATAAAGTATGACTAAACTAAAACAGAAAAGAATAAATAAAAAGAAAAGACAAAAGGTAAAACAAAAAAATAAAAGAGAGGGAGAGAACCCCCTGGCCATCTAGGCCTCGGCCCAGCAAGCCGACGGGCCGCCAGACCAGCCCACTGGCCCGGCCGGACCCTCCCACTCCACCTTATCCCCCTGAAACCCTAACCCCTCTCCAAGTCGCCCTCTTCCCCCCACTCGCTCCACTCCCCCTCTGCCCCCTCCCCGATCCAGATCGGATCGGGGGCGTCCAGCGACACTGCCCGGTATCCCCGCTGGAGCCACCCCGTCACCCACCGTCGTCGGTGCCGCCTCCCCTTCTCAGTCACTCGTCCTCGACCACGGTCCCCAAGCTCGACGTCACGTCGCCGTCACCGTCACCTGGAGGAACACCTCGCCGAAGCTACCTCGCCGGACGCCATCACCGGCCTGCTTCCTCTACGCACGTCGTCCCCGTCCCCCACCTCGAGCACCGCTGCCCTTGACCCTGCGAACCCCGGTGAGGCCCCGGGCCTCCCCCTCTCCTACCCTCTCCCTCGCCCTCGTGCTCACCATGGCCCTCGCGCCCGCAGGCCGCATCGTTGGCCGCGTCCGGGCTCGCCCCTGGTCGCGCCCGCGACCGTGCTCACCGCACCCCGACCTCCTCTCCCTCCTACAACGCGTCCGGGCCGTGCCCCGCGACCACCGCCTGCACCCGCCAGGCTCGTCTCGCCTGCTGCAGGCCGGGCCCCGATGCTACTTCGCCTCTGAAGCCCGCCTCCAGTCACCCTCTGTCGCCCCTTGGAGCGCCTCGTTAGCCACTTGGTCGCTCCCTCGTCGGCGCTCCGCCCCGTCCCCTGCTCCCCGTGGCCGCGCACTGCGTGCCGTGGCCGCCGTGGCCCGCCGTCCCGCTTCCCCCATGCGGCGCCGCCCGGATCCACCCCCGATGGCCGTCGTCCACACCGGCCAAACACCACCGTGCCCCGGTGGCCTCGCCTCGCCTCCCCGATCGGGCTCGGCCCTGGACGGGTGCGCCCGTAAGCGCGCTGCCGGCGCCCGTGTGCCCGTGTCCGCTAAGGCCTAGTGGCCCTATGACAACGGGGCCCACACCCCAGAACGGTAAAAAAAAGAGAATTAAAAATAAAATTATTAAATAAAAATAAAAGTGATTAATAAAATTAATTATTAATTAATTAATTAACCGATGAATTAATTGTTAATTAATTAATTAACTAATGAATTAATTAAGTTAATTAATCTGGTTTAATTAATTTAATTAACTAGTTAAGTTTAATTAAACTGTAATTAGATTAACCTAAACCCTAATTAACCTAATTAGAGGATGACAGGTGGGTCCCCCCTGGACCCACATGTCAGGTTGACCAAGTCAACTCTGTTGACTGCTGACGTCAGCATGACATCATGCTGACGTCATAAATCCATTTTTCGGATTAATTAAATTCCAGAAATTAATGAAATCTTTAGAAAATCATATCTTTTAATCCGTAACTCGGATTAAAATATTTTCAACATGAAAGTTGCTCAGAACGACGAGACGATTCTGGATACGCAGCCCGTTCGTCCGCCACACACCCCTAACCTATCAAACTCGCAACTTTCCCCCCTCCGGCTCCTTTGCCCGAGAACGGGAAACACCGGGGTTACTTTCCCGGATGTTTCCCCCCTTCACCGGTATCACCTCCTACTGCGTTAGGTCACCTCTAGCACCGCGTATTGCCATGTTACGCTTTGTGATGCTTTGATTGCTCTGTTATTTATTGTGTTCCCCTCCGTTACTTCTTTCCGGTAGACACCGAGACCGGCGCCGCTGCTGGGTGCCCCGATCGACTACGTTGTTGACGACCCCTCTCTCTTGCCAGAGCAACCAGGCAAGCCCCCCCTTGATCACCAGATATCGCCTATTCTCCTCTATACTGCTTGCATTAGAGTAGTGTAGCATGTTACTGCTTTCGTTAATCCTATTCTGATGCATAGCCTGACATTGTCGCTACATCTGTTGATACCTTACCTGCAATCCTAAATGCTTAGTATAGGATGCTAGTTTATCATCATTGGCCCTACATTCTTGTCAGTCTGCCTTGCTATACTATCGGGCCGTGATCACTTGGGAGGTGATCACGGGTATATATTATACATACATACATACTATACAGATGGTGACTAAAGTCGGGTCAGCTCATTGAGTACCCGCAAGTGATTCTGACGAGGGGGCTGAAAGGACAGGTGGCTCCATCCCGGTAGAGGTGGGCCTGGGTTCCCGACGGCCCTCGACTGTTACTTTGTGGCGGAGCGACAGGGCAGGTTGAGACCACCTAGGAGACAGGTGGGCCTGGCCCTGTTCGGCGTTCGCGGATACTTAACACGCTTAACGAGATCTTGGTATTTGATCTGAGTCGGCTACGAGCCTATATGCACTAACCATCTACGTGGGAGTAGTTATGGGTATCCCGACGTCGTGGTATCAGCCGAAGCACTTCAGACGTCAGCGACGGAGCGGCGCGCGCCGGATTGGACTGGAACGCCTGCTAGGCTAGGTCTGCTTCCTGCCGCCCTCGCAACGTGCAGGTGTGCTATGGGCGATGGGTCCAGACCCCTGTGCGCTTAGGTTTAGACCGGCGTGCTGGCCTCTCTGTTTTGCCTAGGTGGGGCTGCGACGTGTTGATCTTTCGCGGCCGGGCATGACCCAGGAAAGTGTGTCCGGCCAAATGGGATCAAGCGTGTTGGGTTATGTGGTGCACCCCTACAGGGAAGTTAATCTATTCGAATAGTCGTGATCTTCGGTAACAGGACGACTTGGAGTTGTACCTTGACCATATGACAACTAGAACCGGATACTTAATAAAACACACCCTTCCAAGTGCCATATACAACCCGGTGATCGCTTTTCTACAGGGCGACGAGGAGAGGATCGCCGGGTAGGATTATGCTATGCGATGCTACTTGGAGATGCTACTTGGAGATGCTACTTGGAGATGCTACTTGGAGGACTTCTATCTACTCTCTTCTACATGCTGCAAGACGGAGGCTGCCAGAAGCGTAGTCTTCGACAGGATTAGCTATCCCCCTCTTATTCTGGCATTCTGCAGTTCAGTCCACTGATATGGCCCTTTACACATATACCCATGCATATGTAGTGTAGTTCCTTGCTTGCGAGTACTTTGGATGAGTACTCACGGTTGCTTTCTCCCCCCTTTTTCCCCTTTTCCTTTCTTTCTGGTTGTCGCAACCAGATGCTGGAGTCCAGGAGCCAGACGCCACCGTTGATGACGACTCCTACTACACCGGAGGTGCCTACTACTACGTGCAGGCCGCTGACGACGACCAGGAGTAGTTAGGAGGATCCCAGGCAGGAGGCCTGCGCCTCTTTCGATCTGTATCCCAGTTTGTGCTAGCCTTCTTAAGGCAAACTTGTTTAACTTATGTCTGTACTCAGATATTGTTGCTTCCGCTGACTCGTCTATGATCGAGCACTTGTATTCGAGCCCTCGAGGCCCCTGGCTTGTACTATGATGCTTGTATGACTTATTTTATTTGTAGAGTTGTGTTGTGATATCTTCCCGTGAGTCCCTGATCTTGATCGTACACATTTGCGTGGATGATTAGTGTACGATTAAATCGGGGGCGTCACAAGTTGGTATCAGAGCCGACTGCCTGTAGGAATCCCCCTTCCAACTCCTTGGCCGAAGTCGAGTCTAGACATTGCAAAACTTTTACTAACATGGCTGTGTGTCTTATGGGCACACGTCGCCATTGGGTGGTACTAGGATCTTTTATTCCTCGACCTATACTCTGGGACTCTAATCTCTCCTCTATTCGGGTTAAATAATTTTACTAAATCTGACTCTAGATTCTCGTAACTACTTTCTCCCGGAGAGCCCATTATCACAAATGATCGCCTACTGCGCCAGAAGATTTTGAAGATACTCTCCGATATTCTCTCGAGACCTTATGTCTGTCGCTTTTGCAATTCCCTACCACCGAAACATCCCTATGGATAAATACTTACACCTGTCGTTCTTACTTTTATTCCCAGTTGATCTTGTTATTACAAGATACCCCGAAATTCTCTCTAATGTTCCGAGAATCCTTTTGTGCCTACTGCCTTGCAGTTCCTTGTCGCCTGAATACCCCTACGGATAATTTCTCACACTTACCGAGTATCCACTCATCCCCAGTTGATGCATGTATGTCGCGAATCCTCGAAATACCATTCGATCTTCCGAAAATCCTGAGCATCCTATTGCTCTTGAAATTCTTGATTACTTGCATTATGGTTAATCCCATAAGTCTAGTAATCTTGTTGACATCCATTGTCATTATCATTTGAGTCCGTTGATTCGATTTGTTGCGAATGCTCGCAATCCTCAAACAGATCCTAGAATTCCTCCTTCCGGCTCAGACGTCATTTTTGAACATGAGCTGGTTCTCGACCAATCAATTGCCGTCGGTTGTGCCCCTAAGTCTATTGAACTTATCCATCCTTGGTCAGAGCGTCTGCTTCTAATCCTTTGTTTTGGAAATCATAATTCTTTTGTTATCTAAGCGTCAAATTATTCAGTTGTCCTATAATATGATGCCCGTGCATTCTTTCTTCCTCTGATTGAGTACCGATACTCACATCAGCTCCGTTGTGGATCGCCCGATCCATTGTTGGATTTTACCTGACAACGCCCTTCATATTCAATAACCTTGTGAGCCTTTCCTCTGATACATAATGCCTTTGGTAAATTGTATCCTCTGCTTTCTCAACCATGCTCTGCTTCGAGCTGGTGATATCTACTATTGAAGCTTGTGGTATATATTTCCACGATAACCTGATGGGTTGAACATATGCCTTCTCTAAAACGTGTGAACCCGAAAGTTTTCACGAGTCATACACTCCTGGTATTATGCCAGATAAAATTTCAACACTACAACTTCCTCGAAAGTCAGAAGTGAATGAAAGGTTATACATTGGAGAAGTGGGCGTCGACCTTGAACTTTATGTTCATGCCCATGGACACGTTGTACATCTTCTCATCGAAGCTTCTTTTAAAACTAATTATTCCCTTGATATAAGTTCATCTTATATCTGGGGTCTGCCCTTTTACAATCGTGGTTCCGACCATGTTCTCCTTTAAATACCATTTTCGATGCAAGTGCAAGCACTTGTCTTCTGTGGATCAATACCCCGGTCCAACCTCTACTTTGATCCGTCTTCGAGTATTACCCCCCTGGTATCTCGAGATTATCTTGGAACTGCATAACTTCTTATGAGTTCTTCATCAAGTACTACATTCTCACTGATTACAATTTTTTCATGGGCTCTGAGTTATTAAACACTCAAAGACACCGATAACTGAGCCGAGTCCGCACTACGGTTCAACAACTCTTAGTAATCTTCTTTAAGTACGAGTTTGTACCCGATCACGCCATTCCTAGCCTGTTTGGCTATATCATTGTCTTGATGATTTTAACCGTGCTACCCGGTCCTTCTTCTCGGAGCACAATTTTCGACGATGAACTAACCTTACGTCGATCCTCATCGTCATACCATTTCGCCTTGAACAACAAGCTTGGTTTCGAGTTGTGTTGTACCCTTGGTTCCAATAACCTTTCACTTCATCATTACTTTGACTTGATGTCGTCGCCGATCGATTACATCTTCATGAACTCTCGCGACAAAGGTGTCGTGATCATCAACATTCTGAGCTCATCCAGGATATCAATTGAATTCATGATGAGAAATACCATCCTTGCCCTCGATGAATTGTATTATCATCGACCACTTTATTGCCTTCCCACCAACACAAGCTTGTTCATGTTTGGTGTTATACCTTGAGTTCCTTGCTATCCTGCAATTGTTCTTCTTTACCTTAGAGTATTACCGTCCTTTATGTCAAGAATGTTCTGAGATTTGTTCCCCCTTTTGAGAATTCTTGACATAGAAATACTTCTCACCATCACCATTCTTTCTTGGTCCCCGTGTTAATTCCAACAAGTGAACAGTGTTGTTTGTATTCTTTCCTTCTAGCAACCCTATTGCTTTGAAGTTAATGGTCGGTCGTTCATTCTTAGACTATTGATTATTGAATCATCATTCCGGCATTGGTCGTGCAACTTAGCCCATATTCCCGGTGCACCTCTCATCCAATGTTTAACTGTGTATGTTCTCCTCGAGCATACACCATTTTATCATTTGATCCGACAAATGTTATCTCCTTGTTCACATAATTGTGGAAATCCATCTTTTGGAAATCTCGATGAATTGCCGTTGAGTTCACCAGACACCTCCTTGTCCTCTCCTTGGGTTAATGATGAACTCTTGTTAACGGAAATCCCTTCATAGTTCATTTTCCCGAGAATCTTACAATGTCGTCTCGTCAATTTGCGTTGCACCTTTTCTTCTCAGGAATCCTAAGTCTGAGGTATCCTGACACCAATCGGATCTGAATCTCGGTCGGATATGATGGTTGGGACAACTTTCCAAGAGTTATGATGATGATCCTTTGATGACCCGGTAACATGATGTCATGCCTAGCACCCCCCCCCCTCGGCTGGAGGACCTATCATTATAGATTCCTTTTCAGCAAGGTTATCCGTTCATCCATGAGGAAATTGTGAGACTTATTCTACTAGTTATTCCTGATGGATCCTTCGTGTTTCCAAGGTCTGACCTTGCTTGAAGGCCATGTCAATGCTATCTCGAAGCATGTCACTGGTACTTCGATTTTCAACAAGAACATTTGAAGCCCAATGCTAAATGTTTTCTGCTCAATTATCCAAACACCGTTTTATGGGTAATGTCATGAAATTCCTCTCCCCTTACCTAAAAGGGTTTTCTACATTATATCCCGTCGTGGATATCATGCTCTGCTTATCCTTGGGAAGGATATACCCCTGGAATATGTGTTTCAACACATTTTCCTTTCCATTGTTCTGTTTAATCTGATAATCATATTTTCCTTTCCATTGGTTTGTTTGACTTTTCTTGTGATCTATATAAACTAAGCAGTAATAATTCACTGCTTATGTAAACACCTCGGTGTACAAATCTGTCAGTAAGACCCTGTTACTATTGTTGTTGACATTCCGGTAACCACCGATGGACGAGAACTTTGCCTATTGGTCCGCCTCATTCAACGAGAAGGAGATGGTTCTCTTCGTCCCTCGCCTTGGTATCGACGTTGTTGCCGACATGACTGACATGCTATCCGCTGACATGCCTTGCTATCATGACCGTGCAAGATGTCACCGCTCCTATTTTTAACCCACATGGTGGGCCCATAACCCACAGTTCCATAGGATCAAAAACCTGACTCTCCTTTACACCCCCCCTTTCCAAAGTTATTCCTCGCGCTTGACTTCGTATGTAATTCACGGGGTCACTATCCTAGTAATCTATTCGGGTATCAGACGCAATACTTATTCCCGTTGCTCTGGACCCCTTTTACACTTTGTTGCAGGCATCGAACGATTGCCTGCCTGCTCAAAATTTCTAATGATACCTCCTTACTTTGCTCTCGATATTTTCTCAAATTTCAACTCGGGGAATACTTATGCTTCTTCCCCTGAGTTAACCGTCCGTGCTCGATTTTATTATGGTCCGTCCTTATAGAGTTTTTCCCCTCTTATCCTTTCGTAAGTTTGGTGAAGATCCGGAAGGAAGGACGACAACTTCATCATGATGCATTGATGCATAGGAATGAAGACATCAATACTATGGATTGACCTCTTCGAGAAAAGCAACCAAGACCGAGAAGATTAGTTAGAATATCGTGACAAGAACTTTCCCCCTTACTCCCCTCTTAAATCTCGGGACGAGATTTCTTGTAGTGGAGGAGAATTGTGACGCCCGGTTAATCAAGCTACAGTAACCCTCTGGTAATGATGCCATGTCACCACGATTACTGTTGCTAATCTCGTGTTAGTTCAGATCCGAGCCAAATTCAAATTTTAATTAAAGTCAAACATTAAAAGTTTCCAATAGTCAAATCAAAAATGTTCAAAAATTGTAGCAACTAAATCATAATCAATTATGGTGGAGGAACCACACTTTTATGGAATGATTAAATACTCTAAAGTGAATAAAACCATAGCAAAACAATTATTCAAATGATTTTAAATAATAAACAAATGTTAAACTAGTTTAATTGACCACCAAACTTTTTATGGTAGAGGGATGTTCTGAAACCTTATTTTAGGAGCTATGGTCATATTTTATAAAAACTAAAATAAAGTATGACTAAACTAAAACAGAAAAGAATAAATAAAAAGAAAAGACAAAAGGTAAAACAAAAAAAATAAAAGAGAGGGAGAGAACCCCCTGGCCATCTAGGCCTCGGCCCAGCAAGCCGACGGGCCGCCAGACCAGCCCACTGGCCCGGCCGGACCCTCCCACTCCACCTTATCCCCCTGAAACCCTACCCAGTCGCCCTCTTCCCCCCACTCGCTCCACTCCCCCTCTGCCCCCTCCCCGATCCAGATCGGATCGGGGGCGTCCGGCGACGCCGCCCGGTATCCCCGCTGGAGCCACCCCGTCACCCACCGTCGTCGGTGCCGCCTCCCCTTCTCAGTCTCTCGTCCTCGACCACGGTCCCCAAGCTCGACGTCGCGTCGCCGTCACCGTCACCTGGAGGAACACCTCGCCGAAGCTAACTCGCCGGACGCCATCACCGGCCTGCTTCCTCTACGCACGTCGTCCCCGTCCCCCACCTCGAGCACCGCTGCCCTTGACCCTGCGAACCCCGGTGAGGCCCCGCGCCTCCCCCTCTCCTACCCTCTCCCTCGCCCTCGTGCTCACCGTGGCCCTCGCGCCCGCAGGCCGCATCGTTGGCCGCGCCCGGGCTCGCCCCTGGTCGCGCCCGCGACCGTGCTCACCGCACCCCGACCTCCTCTCCCTCCTACAACGCGTCCGGGCCGTGCCCCGCGACCATCGCCTGCACCCGCCAGGCTCGTCTCGCCTGCTGCAGGCCGGGCCCCGATGCTACTTCGCCTCTGAAGCCCGCCTCCGGTCACCCTCTGTCGCCCCTTGGAGCGCCTCGTTAGCCACTTGGTCGCTCCCTCGTCGGCGCTTCGCCTCGTCCCCTGCTCCCCGTGGCCGCGCACTGCGTGTCGTGGCCGCCGTGGCCCGCCGTCCCGCTTCCCCCATGCGGCGCCGCCCGGATCCACCCCCGATGGCCGTCGTCCACACCGGCCAAACACCACCGTGCCCCAGTGGCCTCGCCTCGCCTCCCCGATCGGGCTCGGCCCTGGACGGGTGCGCCCGTAAGCGCACTGCCGGCGCCCGTGTGCCCGTGTCCGCTAAGGCCTAGTGGCCCTATGACAACGGGGCCCACACCCCAGAACGGTTAAAAAAAAGAGAATTAAAAATAAAATTATTAAATAAAAATAAAAGTGATTAATAAAATTAATTATTAATTAATTAATTAACCAATGAATTAATTGTTAATTAATTAATTAACTAATGAATTAATTAAGTTAATTAATCCGGTTTAATTAATTTAATTAACTAGTTAAGTTTAATTAAACTGTAATTAGATTAACCTAAACCGTAATTAACCTAATTAGAGGATGACAGGTGGGTCCCCCCTGGACCCACATGTCAGGTTGACCAAGTCAACTCTGTTGACTGCTGACGTCAGCATGACATCATGCTGACGTCATAAATCCATTTTTCGGATTAATTAAATAATTAATTAAATTCCAGAAATTAATGAAATCTTTAGAAAATCATATCTTTTAATCCGTAACTCGGATTAAAATATTTTCAACATGAAAGTTGCTCAGAACGACGAGACGATTCTGGATACGCAGCCCGTTCGTCCGCCACACACCCCTAACCTATCAAACTCGCAACTTTCCCCCCTCCGGCTCCTTTGCCCGAAAACGCGAAACACCGGGGATACTTTCCCGGATGTTTGCCCCCTTCACCGGTATCACCTCCTACTGCGTTAGGTCACCTCTAGCACCGCGTATTGCCATGTTACGCTTTGTGATGCTTTGATTGCTCTGTTATTTATTGTGTTCCCCTCCGTTACTTCTTTCCGGTAGACACCGAGACCGGCGCCGCTGCTGGGTGCCCCGATCGACTACGTTGTCGACGACCCCTCTCTCTTGCCAGAGAAACCAGGCAAGCCCCCCCTTGATCACCAGATATCGCCTATTCTCCTCTATACTGCTTGCATTAGAGTAGTGTAGCATGTTACTGCTTTCGTTAATCCTACTCTGATGCATAGCCTGACATTGTCGCTACATCTGTTGATACCTTACCTGCAATCCTAAATGCTTAGTATAGGATGCTAGTTTATCATCATTGGCCCTACATTCTTGTCAGTCTGCCTTGCTATACTATCGGGCTGTGATCACTTGGGAGGTGATCACGGGTATATACTATACATACATACATACTATACAGATGGTGACTAAAGTCGGGTCAGCTCATTGAGTACCCGCAAGTGATTCTGACGAGGGGGCTGAAAGGACAGGTGGCTCCATCCCGGTAGAGGTGGGCCTGGGTTCCCGACGGCCCTCGACTGTTACTTTGTGGCGGAGCGACAGGGCAGGTTGAGACCACCTAGGAGACAGGTGGGCCTGGCCCTGTTCGGCGTTCGCGGATACTTAACACGCTTAACGAGATCTTGGTATTTGATCTGAGTCGGCTACGAGCCTATACGCACTAACCATCTACGTGGGAGTAGTTATGGGTATCCCGACGTCGTGGTATCAGCCGAAGCACTTCAGACGTCAGCGACGGAGCGGCGCGCGCCAGATTGGACTGGAACGCCTGCTAGGCTAGGTCTGCTTCCGGCCGCCCTCGCAACGTGCAGGTGTGCTATGGGCGATGGGCCCAGACCCCTGTGCGCTTAGGTTTAGACCGGCGTGCTGGCCTCTCTGTTTTGCCTAGGTGGGGCTGCGACGTGTTGATCTTTCGCGGCCGGGCATGACCCAGGAAAGTGTGTCCGGCCAAATGGGATCAAGCGTGTTGGGTTATGTGGTGCACCCCTGCAGGGAAGTTAATCTATTCGAATAGCCGTGATCTTCGGTAACAGGACGACTTGGAGTTGTACCTTGACCTTATGACAACTAGAACCGGATACTTAATAAAACACACCCTTCCAAGTGCCAGATACAACCCGGTGATCGCTTTTCTACAGGGCGACGAGGAGAGGATCGCCGGGTAGGATTATGCTATGCGATGCTACTTGGAGATGCTACTTGGAGATGCTACTTGGAGATGCTACTTGGAGATGCTACTTGGAGGACTTCTATCTACTCTCTTCTACATGCTGCAAGACGGAGGCTGCCAGAAGCGTAGTCTTCGACAGGATTAGCTATCCCCCTCTTATTCTGGCATTCTGCAGTTCAGTCCACTGATATGGCCCTTTACACATATACCCATGCATATGTAGTGTAGTTCCTTGCTTGCGAGTACTTTGGATGAGTACTCACGGTTGCTTTCTCCCCCCTTTTTCCCCTTTTCCTTTCTTTCTGGTTGTCGCAACCAGATGCTGGAGTCCAGGAGCCAGACGCCACCGTCGACGACGACTCCTACTACACCGGAGGTGCCTACTACTACGTGCAGGCCGCTGACGACGACCAGGAGTAGTTAGGAGGATCCCAGGCAGGAGGCCTGCGCCTCTTTCGATCTGTATCCCAGTTTGTGCTAGCGTTCTTAAGGTAAACTTGTTTAACTTATGTCTGTACTCAGATATTGTTGCTTCCGCTGACTCGTCTATGATCGAGCACTTGTATTCGAGCCCTCGAGGCCCCTGGCTTGTATTATGATGCTTGTATGACTTATTTTATTTGTAGAGTTGTGTTGTGATATCTTTCCGTGAGTCTCTGATCTTGATCGTACACATTTGCGTGGATGATTAGTGTACGATTAAATCGGGGGCGTCACACATGCGTGCGCAGCTTCCACTATGTTCTTCTGGAGATTAAGCTTGAGCGGGGACTAGTAACCGTCTTAGACTCGAGACGGAAAGATCCCGAAACCTATGCGGACATGACTGAATTGCTCAACAAGTAAGTTCAATCGATCATTATCGCACCATATCGGCAACTTTTTGTTCATTTCCTGATATCTTAAGTAATAATAATTATTTTCTTTGTCTTGCAGGGTTTGGAAACAGTTCACCGCAGAAGCTCTTGGACTGCTGAAGGAGCTGCGATATACATACCCGAAAGTAAGTACTACTGGCTAGCTAGTTGCGCGCATCTCCCATTGATTCTATAGCTATACTTTCATCAATTCATTTATAATGCTTCATTATCAGTTTGATTGACCTCTATTTCTCGTAAAGTGCTTGTGGCAGGAACAAGGGAATGATTTCTGTGGATACTACGTGTGCGAGTTCATCCACAACGTGACTTTGAAAAATAAGCGGGGCTACTCTAAAAGATAATATGAAGTGCGTAAGCAATAATATTCACAATTTCATTTTATTACACCATCATTTCTGTTGAGTTTCATTCATATATATGTATCAATTAACCCCCTTCTTCAAATTAGACGTGACAGATGCGGAATGAACTCCTAGAACAAGATCGCATGAAAGCAATTCAAGAGGAATTGGCGGGATTCTTTCTTAACCACGTCATCAATAAAGCCGGAGAATACCATGTGGAAGTTAATTTCAATTGCTAGGGGATTGTAATTAAGAGATCTTACATACTGTACATGTATGTAGACAGTAGCGTCGGATACATAATACGAAAACTTGTTGTTGGACCAATCTCTCGGAGAAGGAGAGGTTGATCGATCACTTCTCTCGGTATGCATGACGAACTTCTGTACTTAATGGTTCCCTTTATTTTCTTACTAGCTAGCGTGTCGAGGGCCTCTCTATATATAGTATGTAGCGTCGATCAAGCACGGACATAAGAGAGGACACTTCTCTCTATTAATTAGCTAGCTAACACAATATATGAAACACCT